>NC_062234.1:13911093-14211562 GCF_905475465.1 Pieris napi
TCAGTTCGCAAACAGTATGAGGAAATAGAAAAATATGAATTGTGCTCGCAAGCTCGATTTTGCTCGGACAATAAAAATGTTAGGTTTATTTTCAAAACATGACATTTGAAATCCTTAAAGCGATAAGCTGTGAGATTTTGAATAGCAGTAATTTAAATGTAACATGCCTTTTGCCACGATGACCGCGTTTTTAAACCTTTTTTACAAATCACATTTTCAAGTATATTAGGTACATATAGTATAATAGCAGACCGGCCAAGCGTTGCTGTGGCTAAGGTTATTGTTATATTACATATTAGTAAACTATTCAAGGGAAACGGTAGGAGAACACCAGTCGTGGGGACCACCATGCTTTTTTGTCGGTAATGTCATTAAATTGTAGCTTATGTGAAACGTTGGTACTTTCAACACAGCGCCATCTGTTGGACACAATTCTAACAGATCAAATAATTAACAAACAATTTGCAATAAAATAATATTGCGGGTATAAATTGAGATGAAGTTAGATCAAGTTTGATCAAATCAAATTTGATTGATATCGGTTCGGTAGTTAAGGAGTCCATAGCGGACAAACAACGTGACACGTAATTTATATATATATTAAGATTAGTATAGTAAGTATATTTTCATCGCTAAGACAAAAACTCTGTTTTAAAGTCAGGACGATGTCTTTTTATCAACAGAAATTGTTAAAATAAAGTTTTTAGCTTCTAAAATAGAATCTTTGAGTCAACTACTGGATGTATTGTAGTGTCCTTGTTGCGTTTCTAAACTTTCACGCTGCCAAGAGAACGATTTCTCAAGTTTAAAGCTATTGCATAGAAGTTCGAGCACAGAATAAATAAAGTTATGATTAAACATCAGTCTCTGGCTCTAGCGGGAGACCATAGAGTATAGAGTGGAGTATAGATTGTAGAGCGCTCGAGGCACTTAAGCGTAACTAATTTAGTTATGTCTTTAGCCATCAAAGACTCGAGCTTGCTATTTTATTACTTATACAATTAAGTAGTGAAACATTTTATCATTTAGAATTATCTAAGAAAGGGACAATAAGGTGGGCCAGTCGTCATTGGTATGAATCCTAAAATATGTTCTAGAGAAAGGACTTTTGACAACCACGTTTAAGATAGAATACAGAGAAATTATATAAATTATTACCTGTAAGTGTTGTATTTGTATATATGTTGGCTTCGAGTTTCGTGTGCTTTCGGGAGAAACTATTGTTACACATGGAAGCTTAAATAAAGTAAAAACTCTTTAATAATAATTAGTTATTAGCCGTCTGTGATTGCCACACATCGACTATTTTTGGATCTAAGATATCTCCACGATATTTTTCTTCACCGTTCGAGTATTGCTAAAAACTACTTGCTACTTATTTAAAACTTACCCAACTCCTGAAGAGTGTTTAGTCACAAATCTATTTAGCATTTAAAAACTGTGTCTGATTATATTACTATTAATAATAATACTATGAATGTAATGGTGAAACTATATTACCATACTAAACGACTTTACTAAAAATATAAGGTTATCGACATTTGACCGCTACAGCTGATCAATATTACCTAGACGACGTACCACCCAAATAAGACCATTAAAACCATTTTTAATACAAATTACTTAACATATTGTATGTTTTGTTTTTATAATTTAGATATTATTGTAATAAAGCTGTAAAGGCTTGCCTGAACGCGTGGATGTCAGAAAAAGTTGGTTATTCCAATATCCTCGGAAACGAGAATGTTATATTATAATTTATGAATGTATAAAAAACTAAAGAGCTCCTTTATTGCTACCCAAACTGACGTTTTACAAACAACATTTTGCTGCAACTGTTTTACATTTTACGCGATTTATGTAAGCTAACGCTTACGCGTAAAACGTTTTTATTAATCGTATTGCATTATTTTCAAAATTTGCTTTATTTTCTTTAAAGTAGCATTTTCCGCCGAATACCGAATAGTTGCTTCGTGAAATGTATATAAAAACTTGAGTCTCTCTGTAAATTACAATATACAAATCATATAAGATAACGTTGCGAGGAGAGAGGCAATTATTTTCAAGATATCTATGAATTTTAAACCAAATTCAAAAGAGATTGACAATCTAAAGACGTTTTAGAATAAATTTACATAAATTACGGATCAGAGCAATCACTTCGGAATCTTGGTTAAGTCATAAAATTAATTTTGCCGAAACTTTTCTTTTGATAACTTTACTCCTGTTTTCAAAAGGAAAGTTTTGACGCTTATGAAGCGTTCCTTGGCACTTCAAGAATTTGGTCAATCAAATGGTAATTTAAGATTAGTTGTATACATTTATAATCGCCTTACAATTAGGAAGTATGAATAGTTCAGAAAAGAAAGTGTTTTAATTATTTCCTCGAAGTTATGGTTTATCATGGTTTTTTGCAACCTTATCTAACAATCATATCATCAATCAAATCATTATTATATCAATCTTATCGTTGTCATAATGTCAACATACGCCAAAACCTTCCTTTTTTTTTGTTTTTATGTAATAGGAGGCAAACAGGCGGGAGGCTCATCTGATGTTAAGTGATACCGCCGCCCATGGACACTCACATTGCCAGAAAGATTGCAAGTGCGTTGCCGGTCTATCAAGAGCATACCAACTCTTTTCTTGAAGGACCCTAAGTCGAATTGGTTCGGAAATACTTCAGTAGACAGCTGGTTTCAAATAGAGGTGGTGCGCAGCCAAAACTGCCTTAAAAACGCTCAGTTGTGGAATGACGGACATCGAGGAGATACAGATGGTTTTTGTATTTTGCCTTGACGTTCGATAATGAAACTCAGCTGTAGGCATTATTTCGAACAACTCCTCTTAACACTCTCCATGGTAAATGCGGTAGAAGACGCAGAGAGACCCCATTTCCTAAACATTTTCGGTGAAAATACAATACAATAATCTATTTGATAGTTTTTGAATTTATTGCGTCCAGATAGACGCGGCCGTAAGACTCTATTATATGGATGACGTATATACCGGCCATCTCAAATTGTGAAAATGGGTGAAATTAGTAATTTCTTTTCAAATTGCAATAAATCTGTCAGTACAAATAATTTTCATGAAGCAATTGAACAACAGTTAAATAATACCTAGTCGTTTCGCTTTTAGCTAGTCGGCACTTCGCCAATATTGCAAACAAGTTTCACTGCACGAACGTAACAAAAACTTCACTTTGCAATTTTAAAGAGTAGCTTTAAAGCGCACTTTGAATTTAAGTCACTTGCTAAAAATGACTTTGTTTGCATACGTTTATTGGGCAAAATTTATTGAAATCGGGTAGTCGTAATGGGCTAGATTTTACGCTTTTCAAAAACTTATCTTACATAAGGGAACTCCTCCAACACCGACCGCCGCGCCATTTCTACCAAAAAAAGGTGAGGTTTCGACGATATAATATTTATTGTTAATGATATTTTATGTTGTTGTTATTGGTTAGTATACTCATGCCTCATGATAGAGGACAACTCTTTGTTTTTAATTTATGTTATTATTATTAATTACTTAAGATGTCATGTGGAACATGGTTTAATGGTTACAGCTCCTTACAAATGTTGTGTAAAAAAAAAACATGGCGATCAAAAAGTGTGGCGGAGAGTTTATTGCCAGTTCTTCTCTTCCGTTCTACGCCCTTGATTTGAGAACTGGCACTAAATGTAAAATTAGAAGCATTAATATGTATTTCTTTACTGACAAGTCATAAACGTGTACAATGTGTTACCTATATGATTAAATGATTTTTGAATTAGAATTTGAATATGGTTCAAATATGAAAAATAAATCTATACAAAATTTGTTTCTTCAAAGCTTCAAGCCTTAGGTATCATGCTTGTTCGACACACACAAATAAATTAAGTTTAATATAGTGTTACACATTGAACAAAATTCTTTAAGGTTGAAAGGCAAAAAATATTGTCTTCTCTTGTCAGAAAAGATCTTATAAACCAAGTTGAAAATTAAATGTTTTCCGAAAGCATTTAAGCTTTTACCGATTATGCAATTGTTTTGTAAGTTTTCCGCGATTTTCAATTGTAGAATGTTGAAGAAAAGTTTAAATGTTACTTAACTGTTACCAGGGTCATTCTTAATACTGTGTATAAATTTTATTTCAGGGTAACTTTAACTAGTAAACACTTTTGCCGTGGCCTTTCTTATATTTTTATTTGTAAATGCGATTAATTAAAACGTTTAAAAATTAGTAATGAAAAAAAATACCTACAGCTTCCAAGAAGAACTAGCAAAGCCTCCGCGGACACCTAATTTAGCACCTATATCGCATGTATAAGCAATATATACAAGTAATTTGTATGGTAACTTTATTATAATGAAACACCGTCGCCGTGAGAGGGTAGACCTTTATTACATATGGTTATTTGTTTAGGACCAGCTTTACATCTCTTATACAGTTTCTAGATAAATGGCTTTTGTTGGAGGCTGAAAGTCTTTTGACCAAAATGTATCATTTGTATCATTCTAAAGAGTTTATATTTTTTTTTGTCTAAATCAAAATTCCATATACAAAAGACACATATGTTTTTTAGAAGTCATATTTTATTTCGATATTATATCTTTGTAATATCTATCTTTAAGCATAGATACTGCCTACTGTTGTATTTTTTTACTAATACACAATGAATGTATAAGCTAGCTTAAAGTATTAAAATAAAATAACAAATCTGTGGCGCTACAACCTTTTCAAGTGTTTCATGATCATTTGTTAATTTAATAGGCAAGTAGGTCATCACCCTCAACTTTTTCTCGACACACTTTGACTCGACTTTTCGGGTCCAAGCAAGCCGAAACGATGCTAAGCAGGATGTTTTGCTCGCCATATTTTCTTTCACCGTTCGAGAGAATTTTAAACGTCCACATAGAAAGAAAGTCCATTGGTGCACTGCTGGGATCGAACCTACGACCTCAGGGGTGAGAGTCGCACGCTGGAGCCACAAGGCCAACACTGCTTTAGCTTAATGTTGAATGTACTTAATGAGAAATAAATATCTTAACCCGTAATTATAATGAAATATTATCTCATACTCACACGAATATCACATTCTGGCAAAAAAATTAATAGATAGCGCATTAAATTTTCACAATTTCTATCTTAACTTTCCTTAAAAGCCTTCCTTTTTAATCACTGTGTAATTTAAAAGATCTAAGTTTAAAGCGACTTGTTTATGGTATTATTAATTATTTAAGAAACAATTAATCTTCGAATGTACAAATATTTATTCCGTTAAAATAAGCGCAGATAATATCACTGTAGAAGCTTTATGTTAGTTAACTCACGTAAGCTCATAATTGGCAGATCGGATGATTGATTTCAGAGAGTTAATACCGCTCGCAGTTAGGAAATATTGGTTACATGAAAATAGCTATACAATTTTCCAACAAGCTCTGAAATATTTTCATCGATATAATTGTAGATTTGTTGCTCGATTAGGGATTGTTTTAGTAACACATCTAACAGATTTAGGAGTCAATTGAAAAATAGAGTTATGAGGAATTCATTTAAGGCTTTTAAAATGTATTATTTTTAATGAAAGAATATAGATTTTATCATTAAAATTAATTTATACATATCATCATCATCAATGGTTACGCAGTCCCTTGTGGGCGTTAGCGTTCTCAAGTACGCTTCGCCATCGCAATCTATTCAGTGATTCCCGCGTCCAATTTCGAACCTATTGTTTTGAGGTCCTTGACAACTCCATCCCCCCAACGCAGCCTCGGTCTATCGGGATTTCTCTTGCCACCGGGTTGTTAGTTCAGTAAGGACCTTCGGGTTCTGTTTTCCGCCATTCGGTGCACATGTCCCAGCCACTTGACAGACTTGGGACAATTTATACGTATAATACATATAAAATAAAGAAATAAAAAAGCCTTCTTTGATGTACTTAGTCGAGGGTATTTTTTATATCTTATGCAATAAAATATCTTAGTATTAATTGTTTCGCTTTTCTAAAAAAACCTGTTAATTTTACGTTTACTTAAAACCCTGTAAATTATTTAACACAAAATGAAGTGGAAAAGCTAGCAGATCAAACGATCAATGTCCTATAAAGTGCCGTATTTTTAAGAATTATGATTTGGCTTATTCACTCACATTATCCATATCACCGGCTCATTCCAATTGTAAAAATAAAACATAAAATTTTATCAAAATTTATATAACAAAATGTTTATTTAAAAAACTAGCATTATCATACCCAAGTACTTTCGTTTTCACTCGATAATGTGTCCGTCAAGCAAAACGGATTAGCTTAACCGAACAATATGGCGGGTTCCGGTGATAATCGATACCTGTTGACTATCCAATCAACAGCTCGGACGAAAGATATCTGGCCTATTTTGCATATAATAACAGGTGCTTGTGAATCACTTGGTAACTTAGAAAGTAAATCCTTTTTGACTGGGGGTGGGGGGATGTCAATCGCCATTTCTTGTATGTTGAAAAGGGTCACTTCATTCTTTTGGCAGAGTATTTGTATAGTTCTCATAGTTGATTAAATGGTTCCACGACTTGGAGAAGGGCTAGTTTTAAGTACTAAAAAAGCACCCGATCCATATAAAACGGATTGTATGAATTAGTAATGGAATATATAATATTTACGTCGTAAATCTGTAAGTAAAATAACCAATACAAAATTTCGTACCAAAGAAAATTAACAAGCTTGTTTATACCTACATATTAAAAAGCAGGTTGCTTTTAAATTTTTGTATAAGGTGATGGAGTGTAAATAAATAAAACAAGGATTCACACATACAACTCAATAATTATTTTTTTCCCTATATGATATGGGGAAAGAGGAGCCTACGGAACAGCCATAAAAGGCAGCTGGCGCGGCTACGCGTTGCCGACTTTTAAGACAGAAGCTCTATTTTTAAAAGTTTGAAGGTTGGAAATCTAGGAAACCTAGGAAAGCTCTCAACTGAAAGCTGATTCCACAGCTCGCCCGTTTGAAAAAGGAAATGGCTAGAAAAGCGATCTGCAGAATACTTCCAGGAATCCAGGTAATATGGTGAAACCTGGCCTTTCTGTTCTAAAAAAGAAACGACAAAAGTGACTAAATGTGAAGAAAATTTACATTAACACCGTATCTAAAGAACTCCTTATCAAAGTCACACACCGTTAAAACCAAATCCAGATTTGTCAAAGAATTTGCAAATCCAACAGAAATTGCCATCACCTGGCTTGTCGCCAATACGGAAAGTTCGGAAGTTACAATGTCAGTTCACTATATACGGGTATTACAAAAGATCCGTGTTCTATTAGATCTTATCTGGCTTCCAAACAAACAAGCCCGATCATAAATTAGCACAAAAATACGACGTAGCTGAACTTGTCAACAACATACTTGGGCTCATGTTCTTTTGGTAGCTTTCTTTATATTAATAAAAAGATTTGTATTTTTGTAACGAATGAATTCAGACACTACGGTTGCAAAGAAATCATTATAATGCTACATTATCTCTAAGTAGCATAGTCTGTATTTATTTCGTAAATAAATGTCCAGCCATGCCAACCTTATATTGAGGAAATAATAACATTTTTAATTTTTCTTCTTCCTAACGGAGTGGTTGAGTGAGTAACAAATAGTTAGCGGTTACAAATAACGCAAAAGTCTCTTTCTCTTCTTTCACTTTTCTTGGGTTAGCTACGGTTAGAATTCGTCGTAATAATCACGATTTTCTTTAAGGCTTTCTTTAGTACATTTAAATGAAAAATGTGTACGCTAAAAATGTAGACTATATTTTAATAATAATAAAAACAATACATTTACGTCGAAATGTTGTGCAAAGCGTGTCGATTGCAGTACATTAACATTAAATTGGCGGGAAATACATATAATGTTGTCGCTGTCAATTTGACGTATGGTTTATTTATTGTCAATGTGCAGTTTGGGAGCGGGAACATTGTGCGGATGACAATCAATATTATTCATTTTAAATTCGATTTCAGCCATATCCGATTTATTTTCACGTTTTATTCAGAGTTTTCAATACCGGTGTTTTACGACGCTTTCGTGTTATGAATTTTCTTTGTTCCCATTAAATATGATATTCATTTATAGCTATTTCATGTTCGTTAATTTTATAAATACACTTTTGTAATATTATTTTAGACACTGCCTTTGTATAGTTATATCTTAGTATTTGTCTGTATTCTATCCTACTATATAAAGCTGAATAATTACTGGTTTCATTCTTTCATCGTCTTATATTCCGAGATGTAGGAGACGAGGGGGTATTTTTGATGCTATCGTATACGGGACTCCAAAATCTAGAATAGTATATATCTAACAAACCAACGGTCCGCCTAAACGGTGACACCTAGCTCGGCAAATATAGTATATTTATGCAAATAAATTATAAAATCTCTAATTCCAATTATTACAACATAGAAGAAAATGAATAATAACGATAAATCAAATAACTGAATATAAAATGTGGCAATTTGAAGATGTTTTCTGAAGTGGCAATAAATCTTCGAAGTGTTCTGCTAGTCATGTTTGCTATAAAGGATTGATGAATGTGACGTATAGCACTTAACTTCATATTTACCGGTATATACAAAATATTATAGGAATAATTTTTCACAGATTCAAATGAAAATATTACTAACTTAAAATCTATAGAGTTTCCCAATGACCGCTTGTTTAAAGAAAATTACATAGAAACTGATAATCAACTTATTTTTATTTTTTTATGTAATAGGAGGCAATCGGGCAGGAGGCTCATCTGATGTTAAGTGATACCGCCGCCATGCACTCACATTGCGAGAAGGCTCGCAAGTGCGTTGCTGGCCTTTTAAGAATTGATACGCTCTTTTGGAAGGACCCTAAGTCGAATTATCGAACACCACATAGTAGTGGTGCGCGGCAAAATCGGCCCAAAGACTACGACGATTGTCTACAAGAAAAAATTGTCTTTGACATTGATAAATAGCGCATAAAACTGATTATATTTTATCTGTGGTTGTTAGCTTTTGTAAACATTGTTAAGCTTATCACGTTTTCACACTCAGTCTTCAAGTCGGGACGTTAATTACCCAGTGTAATCATAGACTAAACGTTTATTAAACTTAGAAAACTCCGCTAGTTAACCATTGATTTACAACTTAACTTTTCCAACTTGATATTACTTTCGCAACCTTGGATATTAATAATTAATGAAATAGGCCGATTACATTTTTCTTTGTTTTGCCTGTATTGATTTCTGCATATTTTTAATATTAAAACAGCAGACAGTATTTTATTTAAATATTTATCCGCGAGGAGTAATTGAATTGTAGGTTCTATATCACCAAATTTATTAATCTTACTTTATACACAACAAAAATAATATTTACACTATTTTCTAAGGTATTTAGTATTTTAGCTCATAAAATTGTAAATCCATTAATTACCTTACACAGAACACATAAAAAATTGTAATATAAAAAAAATCTTAATCCTACGTCTAAATCAAAATCAAAATGCAGATTACCTACTTGCATATATAAATTACTGAGGAACATATTCCGAAATCTGAAGCTAAGGTTTCAAATCTACGATGGAAAAATATAACCGAAAATAGCATTTTATTTTTATCCAGGCGTTAATTAATCCCTCGATCGTTTTAATACAAGCTATGAATAAACGTAGTAAATTGTTCGGACTCCAGTGAGCACAGTTGCATTAGTAGATTGGACCTCGTAAGTCTCCTGAGATGGGGAATAATCAAGAGTAACTAGTTCGGGGTTTGAGTTACGATGTGATTTTGTTTGTTATTGAGAGGTTAAACAGATGCTTCTCTAACAGCAACAATTTAATATGAACTGAAAATCTTGAGTTGCTGTTGTGAGTTGAGTTATGAGTTGTTTCTATAGAAAGTTGTGAATAAGTGACTGCAACGTTTTTCTCTCAATTTTTCCTCTAGTTAAAGACGTTTTCAGCAAGCTGAAATGTGTTTTCAGACCGATTCAGGAGGGGGTCTATCACATATTAGAAAATTGTATAAAGTTACCATCGTTTTCAGGGGACTGAATGTTTTCAGACTGCTTCTGACCAAGTGTAGTGTAGTTTAGTGGTACAGTTGTTAGGAAACCCGTTTCAGGCATTTTCAGGACTGGTTATACCCCTTTGATATAGGAATATTGTAGAGTGAACGTTCTAGGTGTGAGACAAAGACGGAATGATACGCAACAGAGAGCCACAATCAACCACCTAGATATCTTTCACGTTATAAAAGTGTCCATGGGCGGCGGTATCACTCAAAATCAGGAGAGCCTCCTGCCCATTTACCCTCTGTTCAATATAAAAATGATTGTAAAGTAAGAGAAAATCACGAGGAAATCGTCATATTTTTAATAATCAATTGAATTCTACTTACTCAGCCTCTTCGATAGTCTCCGACATGGCGAGGAAGACACAATTGAGCAGAATGGTAGCCATGACGAAGTAATCGAAGTACTGGTTGGTTGATAGGTAGACGCAGGCCCGCCGCACTGAAGACCAGGGCGACCACCAGAAAAGCGATCTGGTGGCCGTGAACCGGTGTATGTAGTTCTTTCGAAATCTCTTCGACACCACGCAGAACGTCTGTAAAGTAATATTTTACATTAAAATTATGTTTCTCTCGAAATTAATATTTTAAACGATAGAGAAATGTATTTTTGTATAACCATTAGAAGTCTGCCGTAGGAGGTTCATTCAATGAGTGCAGCAGGATGGCCATCGCGCATCACATCTGCCCTACTTAGCGATCATGACCGATATGTCAAAACTGCTGAATATTTTTTTTAGTTATATTGACAACACTGTTATGTCATTATAAATGGACAATAATCATCTTGATACTTGATAGTAAAAAGTAGGTACATAATTTTGTGAATAAACATGAAATGTAGCAAATAAGAATTATTGGTTCACATAGTGTAATATAAATTACTTTAAAGTTTTATTTCCGCAAAGAGCAGACATTTAAATGAAAATGTTTCGCTATCACGTTAAACTAATTTATATTTGAATTCATTGTTTTAAAACCTTTGTATCCTAGTAACCTTTACCTATAATCAAAATAATGATTAGTCCAGCGTAGTGTATTTTAAAATTCGATGTAAGTTCGGCTTACGTGAAAAAAAAATCGCAGTTTGACCCCTAAAATTGAGAATGTTAGACATAATAGTCTAACATTATTGGAACCATCTCGTAGCTATTTGTTTTCCATAGCAATTTTTAGCATAAAACGTATTAAAGCCGTGACGAAAAAGGTCGCCGCACCCCATGGAATCTCAATTTGCCAACATCTATTTATTTACAGTCCATTTCCAAGGAAGGGTCTTGTGATTTCCATAAGATATTCTAAATAAATAAATCGAGACCCCACCCGTCACTTGTTCAAAACTAAACTATAAATGAATATTATATTTATTCTAAAGAACCGTATGTCAATAAATTTATAAATAATAACTGTTTATTTGTTAATTATTTATCTTTATTGAATTGTCCTTTAAATATAGTAATGGTATGTAAGGTTGGCCTAGTGGCTTCAGCGTGCGACTCTCATCCCTGAGGTCGTAGGTTTGATTCCCGGCTGTGCACCAATGAACTTTCTTTCTATGTACGCATTAAACATTTGCTCCAACGGTGAAAGAAAACATCGTGAGTATACCCAAAAAGCTGACGGCGTGTGTCAGGCACAGGAGGCTGATCACCTACTTGCATATTATATTGTCAAATGATTATGAAACAGATACAGAAATCTGAAGCCCAGACCTAAAAATTTGTAGCGCCACTGTAGGTACGACGGTGTTGAAAACTATCTACAGTCTACCTTTAATACAAAATACCTGTGCATAAATTTAACCATAAAGACATTATTATATCACCCAGTTAAGAATTTTATACGCGTTAATATTATTATTTAATCAGTTCAACAAATCAAAATAAAGTACTTTTATTGAGTATAAATCAGTACCAATTGATAGTTCAGCATAGTGTGAAACTTCCGTATTTACGATGAAGCTTTATTCGGTTGTACAAAGCTTTATGACCACAATAAATCCAATCTCATTAATTCCAGGCTATTCTCGGCTAAGCTTTATGTGATAGCAACTAAAGCTCGCTTTCTGCGCCAAGCGTTGCTTCTAGCATATTAAATAATATTTCTTAAATATAGATTAATCAAGTTGTTACTTAATTTATTCAATAAAATTGTAATTGACACTGAAAGCTGAGAACTTTCAAATTGTACAGTTATCCGCTTTCAATTGAAAGCTCTATTTATTTTAAAAAGGATTTTCTTTTTAACTGAATAAAAAGACGCCTTGTTTTCTGTTAAATAGATAAATTTTAATATATGTCTCTACCGAGACATCATGGAACAATACGATCTAACTTAAGACTAATAAATAGTTTAAAACTAACCTTATTTACTAATTAGGATATTTAACATAGGAAAGTGTCCAATAACACTACTTGCAGTGTCTATTAAAAGAAAGGCATAGACTGTCTTCTTGTGTTTTATTGTTTCACATATCACTGTTTAGCACTTAAGACTAACGTGCACTAACATTAATTTACAAATTCCAATGATTTTTTCCTTTTAAGTCGTTTTGTTGGTATAGGACCAGATTAAGTCTAATCCGCATCTAATGCGCAGAGGCGATGAGAACTTGGAGATACTGATCGTGGTAACACAGAAGGCAAAAGATCTAGTGGCCGTTTACCAACCAGATCGATCGATCAAGTGAGGCTCATCGTCTTCAAAACTATACACTGTCATAAGAGAGGTGCGAGTAAACCGGTGGAAACAGATAGTCCGCTTCAGATGCTTCCTTGCTGACCACGAGCTCAGACATGAGCTGCCAATTGAAGAGATAGAGTCTGAACCGCCATTTATTGTTCCACAAGCCAACAGTATTTAAGGGTTTTTGTTGTTATACTACCGCTTCCTGTTGTTAAAGACATGAATTTAAAATTCTTCTTCTTTAACTTCTTTTCTGACGTTCATAAGTGTACCTACTTGTTTACCTATATGAATAAAGTTATTTTGACTGGACTTTACTTAATTATACGACCACCACTCTATATATAAGAGATATAAAAATTTAGATATGTATATTAATATTCTATATGTATTATGTATGATTAAAAAACGTTACCATAACATAATTTACGAACTAACTCACTTAATCCCACTAAGACTCAAACTTGTAAGCTTCACACGGCAGCTGTCTTGAACATTGTTTACGAAACGGACTTCGCTAACTTCGTGTTAACTAGCTGTTAGAGTAGGTTCATGCTTTGAACTTTGAAAAAGGCAGGTTTTTCCATTATTCCTTTTGGGTTATAATTAGTTAATATAGGTTAATACATATTAATTTTATTACGTTCACTGTTAAGTTATATATATAAGTTTTATATAACAATAATTGAAGCGAAGTTCGAAAAGTGAGTTACAGAATCGCAAGGCTGTACCTAATAAACGTCGGTTTTTAATTCTTACACGTGCTTCAATGCAAATAGAAGAATCCTTTGATGCAATGCCCACTATCCTCTGATAGTGAATGTCACTGCTTTCCACTAGGTTAATATCGATCTAGACTATATTACAACGAAACACTAATGTGTTATTATTGCTTAATAGCAATACCATTAATTAAATGGAAAGTGCCATGTGTGAATATCCGCATTGTGGTTAAATGTATACTTCGCAAATATGTGCACAATATTAGAGGATAACCGCAGACTGACCGCATTCATTCGTCATATTGTTGATTAAAAAAAGTGATTTCAATATTATTAATTAGTAAAACAATTATTACACAGTGATAATATTTTTGATAACATCGTAAACAAAAGAAAATTCAATCCTAAATTTTATAACTTTATGCAGTAGAAGACAGCGCGAAGTCTGATCAAAATATTCTTGAAGACTTGTTGTATGTACAACAAAAATATAAACAATTTTAAAACAAATGGTGACGTTCACCGGTATAATACTCGAAACAGAACAAATTTTGATTTGTTCTGTTTCGTAAGCGTACAACCAACCAGGCTCCAGAAGATAAACCAATCCTTATATGGTAATTGTATTCGTTTTTACAACAAACTCCCAAGCGAAATTAGAGAATTATCACCTGAATAAATTCAAAACTCTCGTTAAACGTAAATTAATCAATAAAGCTTTTTATAAATTTGACGGTTATTAAAATGATCCTAATCCTTGGGATTGATTTGCTCCAGTTCAAATAATTTGTATTACTCAAAACTTGGCGATTAAAAAGAGTGGCGGAGAGTTTCTTGCCAGTTCTTCTTGCCCGCTCTACGCCCTTGACTTGTGAACTGGTAGTAAATGTAAATTTAGAACCTATATTAATAAATCTATTTTGAGTTTGAAGATTTATCGTAGTAATGAGCAAGAACGTGGCTAGCTGACGACATAAGACACAAAGTGCTAAATAAATCTAGGATAGGATAGACTATGTTGCTTATTATAATTTGGCATTCTAACGGTAAAAAGTTTTTGTAATCGGTCTGGAAAATCTATTCTACTTTAATGTTGGTATAGGTTTGTATTACACACAAACTGCTGCAGAAGAGTTATTTTGCCGAAAAATTACGCCATACAAGTTGATTTGATATGAATTTGCATGAATACTTGGTCTCTTCATATCTTTCTGACCACATTTTAGTAATTAGGATTAGTATAAGCTAACATTAATTTCTATAGAATATCAAAAGTAAAATACCTACACTTATCACTTATTTATTTAAAAACAAAATAAGCTACCCTCACAGATTACTCCAATGCGGTTCATCATATACAAAATAATACATACACATTACACATTTAAACAGTAATATATTTAAACATTTACAAAAATTCTAACTATTTATCACAGTATATTTATCATGTTTTGTTAAGGCAGCCAACTACAATAGTTATTAAACTTTCCAAAACAGCATGTTTTCCACAATAAGAGATGGTTCCTTGAAATATTATCAAGTTTACGAAACTAAATAGAAGTTTCTTATTACATCCTCCAATATTAACAGTAATGATATATTGATATCAATCTTTGGTATTTTTTAAAACATTCTTGAATTGTTTTTCGTTCTGTAACATACTAAGTTTGGTTACATCAATGAAACTTTTAAAGGATTTATTTTTTCGATTCTTAAAAATAAAGAACATAATTTAATTTTTAGACATTAAATACGAATTTTTGCTACGAACCGTTATGTTATTTTTATTTAGAATTATAAGTGATACCGATACATTTGTATGAACAGACTTGAACGTCTTTTGTTATTTTTAAAGAACAATATCGCACGAAAACAGGTTTTGCCCGTTATTAAACCAGAGAACGATATGACCACCTCAGCAGACATCTGTTCTTGCTCAGGATTAATCTCAGTGTTGCCACATGCCTCGGTCACAGAATGATAATAATATATTCTGCACATATGCTGTAAGCTTTGCATTTTCGGTGTTGCAGAAATTTCAGAGTTGCACTGTTTATTTTGTCTTCAGATTTTGCATTTAATTAAATTTACATTTGAATTTTCTTTGAGCTTAATCTGCATACGTATGCATCTTTTGAATTTAATCTTATTTGTACCTAAACTGTTATGATACTCTTTATTTTAAATTAAGTTAATTAAGGTTCGTTAAGACATCCTTATATATTATATGTTTCGTTGAAGACGAAACGATGTCGTGTTTCGCCTAATTGTGAATGTTCTACATCTCTAGTTCAGACACGCGATCCACATTTCCCCTTGATCAACGACAATCAAATTAAGTATCTAGACCAAATCAAAAAAAAAATTTTATAGAACAGGGGGCAAACTGGCAGGAGGCTCATCTGATGTTAAGCGATACCGATACCCAGGGATACTCTCAATGCCAGAGGGCTTGCGAGTCCCTTGCCAGCCTTTAAAATATAAAGACTCTTATTTTTATGTAGGCTCTAATACTTAATTATAAAGCATGCGACTCATTAAAGTATGAATAGAAAATTCGTTCCCGTTTTATATCTTTTATGATGTGATTTTCAAAAATATTTGAAGGGCCCTCCAAGCCTCTTAAGGTTGAATGAATGAAACCTTTTTTTTGATGACAAGTTCCTTTATGTTTTACATACGCAGCAATTTTATTGGTTTTAAGTACTAATATGAGCCATATTTGAGCGAGAATAAATCATATAAAATCTTTATAACTTTAAGAAGTATTTCATGGTTTTAAGCCAAGAATTGTTAGTTTTTATGTAAATATTGTTTTAGACAAAAATTAATGTTAAATAAACTAATGGTTAGCATTCGCGGAAAGGCAAAGTATATTTCTATATCATCAAATACATATATATAGTTGAAAGCCGGGTCAGTCCCTCCTAAGGAAGTCAGGTCACCAATTAAAAACTCTAAGCTGGATATGAACCAGGCTTTGAAACAAACATTAACTTTTGTATACTCTGTTCTTTATCGCGCTACGCATTATGCCTTAGAGGGTATGAAACAAATGGCGCAACATCAAAATTGGCCATAAAAATTCAGAATCTCCGCTAGATAAAACACGGTCTAAAAGTAGCGTGATTCTTTGATTATTAATCAGCCTCATAATCACAAGAGTATGAATCCAAGAGGTCAGCCAGAGCATTAAGAATCTAGGTCAAGACGTCACTCACCTTGAAGCTTCTAATTTGAAAGAACTCTGAGAGGTCTTCACCTCAACTGACTTCAATGTGTAGGTGTGTTTTAATTAAAAAAGATGGTCATCGTTTGATGTGTTCTTATAGGTCTCAAAGCGAGTGAAAAATAAGTTTTAACCGTTGTTATTTTCTATAATTTTATTAGAATTTGATGTAGAAATTTAGTTGAATTACATACTCCACACTCCCAGATTAAAAAGTTCTAAATTTTATAAATTAAAATTGTATTAAATATTGCGGGTCCGAGCGGTGACAAGTCCCAACCATGGTTTAAGCGCTCTTGTAGGGCGGCGTAAGTAAAATGAACAGAAGCGGCGACATCCTGTAATACGACTACTTAATGCCAGTCGAAAAGACAGATTTGGTGAGAAATTGGCCCGCCTCCCTTCGGAGACTCAAGCCTGCTGGTCTCTTACCAAAGCTGTCCAAGGGAAATTCAGTTTGAAGACACTTGCCTTAAAGCCTCAGCGAGCATCTGAATACTGGGCATTGACATATTGAATGGCGTTCAGTTTCGCGGTCATTTGAACGATAAATAGAATGCAACCCTAAATTAGCCTCTAAGAATCTTGGTGTACTCAGCAAGGCGAAACGGTGCTTTACTCCGGGCCACCGCTTGCAACTCTATAAAGCGCAATTTCGGGCCCACATGGAATACTGTTCTTACATCTGGGCGGGAGATCCAGTACAGCTCCATACACTTGACCGTATTCAACGAAGACTGATTCGAATAGTCGAAGAACAGTCACCTTTCAAGCGGCGGCAAGAGATGTACGGTCTCTTTGCATCATCCACGGTATTAACAATGGAGAGTGTTCAGAGATGTTTGGATTAATCCCTGCAGCTGAATTTCATCACCTCGACGTGCGTCGTTCCACAACTAAGCATTTTTACCGCAGTTTTTTTCACTATGTGTAATTTCACCAGCTGCCCTCTGAAGTATTTCCGAACCAATACTAGTTAGGGTCCTTCACGAAAAGAGCGTACCAATTCTTAAATATAAAGCTACTAAACTAATTATCGTTCGAGTAAAAAAATACAAATAACTTAACTAACAAATAACTAACTTGATCAGATATAAAAATGATCCCACAAAATATGTCGTGACTACTCCATTGGTTCACCACTTTCCCGAACACATTTTGGGGCAAAACTAATTTGTAAATAAAAATGAAAAACGCGTTCCCAACACGCGAAAATATTTCCGTGTTCAATTCTAATGCGTATAGTAATAGACCAGTGCCGATAATTTTTGAAACCTAAAAAAATTACAGTAGGATGAAACCCATTAGAAAAGCAGGGGAATATGATCAAAATGAAAGGAAAAATAAATTACGGTCGATCTGAGGTCGGGAAGGGGTAGGGGGGGAGTTTTAAGGGTAAAAAACGGTTTATCTCGATTTCCGGCAAAACTAAAAGTCCTATCGAAGAAAGTTAAATGGCAAAGTTGTAGGTAATAAAAAGATCTAAAACTTTTGTATTTACACATTTTTCACATAACCTCAAAATTTATGTGAAAAATTCAAAAAACCAAGTTTATAGTTTTTTATTTTTATCTTTAACAAAAATATTTTTTTTTTAACGAAATTTGGTGAAAACATACCTTTCTATGTCCCAAATACACTGTAATTTATTTGATTAAAAATATTTATTTGTTCACCTTATTTTGAATTAATATCGAAAAAACACCCTAATTTTCAATCGAAAATTCTGACGTCAAAATTTCAGCTTTTTTCAAAAAGTTGGTGTGCTTTCAGTTCGTTGAAATCTCTACTTTCCTATGGTAAAAAAATATTTATATATTACCATAGTAAATCTTCTCAGAAAACGCAAAAAATCGTATGCAGTAACGCCCAGACACGTCATCCCCTTCCCTACTTCTCTATGAATCTTCTTTAAACTATAATCAGATGCCTATTTATTACTATTTTAAGATAACTTATATATACCTGAGTGACCTAAAAAAAAAATTTAGCCTTTAGATGGGCTAAAATTTTCGTATTTCATAGAGAAGTAAGGAAGGGGATGATAGGTCTGGGCGTTACTGCATACGATTTTTTGCGTTTTCTGAGAAGATTTACTATGGTAATATATAAATATTTTTTTACCATAGGAAAGTAGAGATTTCAACGAACTGAAAGCACACCAACTTTTTGAAAAAAGCTGAAATTTTGACGTCAGAATTTTCGATTGAAAATTAGGGTGTTTTTTCGATATTAATTCAAAATAAGGTGAACAAATAAATATTTTTAATCAAATAAATTACAGTGTATTTGGGACATAGAAAGGTATGTTTTCACCAAATTTTGTTAAAAAAAAAATATTTTTGTTAAAGATAAAAATAAAAAACCAAAAACTTGGTTTTTTGAATTTTTCACATAAATTTTGAGGTTATGTGAAAAATGTGTGAATACAAAAGTTTTAGATCTTTTTATTACCTCCAACTTTGCTATTTAACTTTCTTCGATAGGACTTGTAGTTTTGCCGGAAATCGAGATAAACCGTTTTTTACCCTTAAAACTCCCCCCCTACCCCTTCCCGACCTCAGATCGACCGTAATTTATTTTTCCTTTCATTTTGATCATATTCCCCTGCTTTTCTAATGGGTTTCATCCTACTGTAATTTTTTTCACTTTTTATTTATTTTAAAGGCTATCTGCACTGGTCTATAAAGTTAAATTCGCATTTCGAACAATTCTAAAAACAAACTTTTATAGTTTGTATTTTTTTACAAACACTATTTTTATAGATGTATATCAGTGGTGATATAAGATTTATAACAAAGTCGTTAGTCGTTGTTTTACTTTAATAAATTTATATAAAAGTAGCTGTCCCCGGTCAAACTTCGGTTCGCCTTAATATGATTTTACTTAGCCTACCTTTTTAGTAGCTATATACCAACATATGGAACATTTTGCAATGCAACCTTATAGAAACTATTTTTTATAATAAAAATATTTTTTCTCTCCATAAAAACCCTCCTTAGAGAAATAAATAAAATATTCCTTGAATTAGTCCATCCTTCTACGACTTTTAGTAACATATTTTGCGATAAATTTTGATTTATCTTTTTCGGATAGATGTTATGGAAATATCACGTAGTTTGATTTCTCACTATTTATTTTTGAATTTAAAGTATAAAAGTGACGTTTTTAACACATAGAGACTGTTTCCTTTTCCGGACTAAAAGTAAGTACCTAAGTACTTAATTTAAGTAAATTTTTAACCTTCTTTAAAACCTTCCTCAAAGTTCAAGGAGTAAATAAAAATTACTCAAATTGTTTTTTTTTATAGAACGGGGGGCAAGTGGGCAGGAGGCTCACCTGATGTTAAGTGATACCGCCGCCCATGGACACTCTCAATGCCAGATGGCTGCGCGAGTGCGTTGCCGGCCTTTTAAGAATTGGTACGCTCTTTTCTTGAAGGACCCTAAGTAAGGTTTCATTTTTATTTATATAGATCATGATCTATAAGCATTGTTAATGATATCATGTTCATGTATGCGAAAACTCAATTAGACAAAAAAAACTAATGAAAATCCTTTGGCTAAACTGTATTCATTCTTTACAAAAAAGGAAATGGACTTAACTTTACAAAAAACAACAACGGTTCATCGTATTCAAGTTTACCATTATTCAGATACACAGGATATGAAGCTTAGCAATATAAAGTATATATTTTATTAATGCAAAGAAGCTCTACGCCGTAGCTCTAAGCAATACCAACCCGGAAAACGACATTATTTAGAATTTGTAGCTATTGAGATTATCCCTTTTCACTCTACTGAATTACCATTTGCCTTTACCTGAGTAGAATGTAAATAAAATCTTTGTCTTGTTACTTGAAACTATACACTTTAGATAATAAATACAAGGAAACATTTCCGTGCTATATTATAACTTATAGTGAGTTCCGAAAAAATACAAATTCCCTTCGGGACAGAACCATATAAATTAATTTATAGTAATCATAATATTTCTTTAAAAGTCTAATGATTAGGAAATAGATTATGAGTGCATACACAGTGAAAATAACTTAAATATATTTTTCTTAACTATCTTGTATACCTCTAGGCTATTAGAGTAAATCGAGGCACCCTATCAGCACAATCGAGATGTTATCGAACGCGAACAAATGAACTTGACGTAAATGTTCTATAATGAAATTTTGAATTTGGCATTTGTAACCTATATTTAAAAAGTCTATTTTTTTTAAATATAATAGGGAGGCAAACGAGCTTGCGGGACGACCAAAAAGGGCAGTCTACGCAGCGTAGCTAGTTTGTGTGGGCCTAGTGGCTCTAGCCATCTGTACACCAATGAACTTTCTATCTTTGTGCGCATATTTTAACATTTGCTCAAACGGTGAAGAAAAACATCGTGATGAAACCGGCTTGCCTTAGACCCAAAAAGGCGACGGCGTGGCAGAGAAGACTGATCACCTACTTGTCTGTTAAGAAAAATAAATGATCATTAAAAAGATACAGAAATCCTTTCATTTAGGTTTTTAATAGGTAGACTTATTTTGATTGTAACGGTGAAATCATTATTTAAATATTAACTTAGATTATTAAATTATTAATTTGGCTTTTAGTGTCTAGACTAAAATACGATATTTAAAAAGAAATGGCTTCAGGTATAAATAAAAAAGAAATAACCCAAAAACCTCATTGATATTATTGTTGCCATCTTAAAAACTTTTTTAATAAAATTATCTTACTTATGTTTCAATAGTTTAGCCTATTTAACTAATTCAGGTAATAACAGTTATTACTTCTCATGGAATCAGTTATTTGTTATAATTAAATGTAAATCGCATTTTGTTACATTATTGAAATATTCATTAATTTACACGGTGTTTTTGTTCTTAGACTTGGCTTGGCGGGTACTAAAGTAGATCCGAAATTATTTTTTTTACAGAAAAAGTAATATATTCTTGAATCTGACTTTATATAGAAAATTTTAAAAAGATTTCTATAATCATGCATATCGACACTGTAGTACTTCAATTATATATAATGTACTTAATCCTAATTACTTTTTAAATTCAGAATATACACGTTAAATCATTGTTTCCGCTTGAATAGCGTTTGAAAAGGGTGAAAACTGTAGTTCTTTGAAAGTAAAACGAAATGGCGGCGGACAAAACCGCTCAGCGTTGAATATGTTTTCATTCGGGTTTGCAAACTTTAAAGAGCATTTAAATGATTAATTATTTTTTGTAATTAATGATAAAAATTCTTAAATAACGAATTGTAGACGGCGGTTGATGTGTTTTCAGGTCCAATGTTATGCTATAACTCATTTTCTGGAAACTCATCCGATACAAGTCGTATGTTTTGTATTGTATTGATATTGTGTCTAGTGGAAAAGTTGTTTTTGTGTTAATGGCCTATTTATCGAGATGGCTCACTTCACGCTTTGACCGAATAAACGTGTCAAACCGCGGAGTACAAGTAGATCATAAGATTTTATATATATATATATTTAGATAATCACAAGTATCCAATAAGATTTTTATTATTTCGTGTGTTCACAGATGAGGATGGTTATGGTGGAGGATGATTAGAAAACACATTATTTCTTAGTTCGAATTTAAGGATTTACTATACGTGGACTGAACTCGTAAGATCGTGGCAAGCAAAGGCATGAGTAGGGATTTTCCCATGTTTATTCAACAAAGTTATGTAGATACAAATATGAAATCCAGCGGCAGAAATGGGGTGGAATCCGGAAAATTATGAGTGGGGTTCAAAGGTAAGATGTTTAACTTGTAATATTCGATGGTAGACGTTAATTTACGCGAGCGATGATTTCAGCAATCAAGTATTTAGGTCTTCCAAAATGGTATATATGATTATAGTTGAGAACAAAATTATCCAATAGCAGGCCAAGGGCGGCTAAATGTTTTCCTTCAAAGAAGAACTATAAAACACTTTCAAGTGCATGGCATTCATATAAACAGCAACTCCTCCCGCAACTCTTATACTCTTATTAAACCATATACTATCTCTTATGTGGACGTCTTGAAGTTTCATCAGTATACGACTAGGAGTATTTTTCTTGGCTAGCCCAAGGGTGGCAACAACTTATAACTAACTAAAGATCGTCTTCAAAGATACTAACAAGTTTGGTGATATCTTCTTTCCTTTTTTCATCAACTCAATGAACCAACAGCAGCTTCCTGCGCTTGTCCATCTCTTGCTTATTTATGTTATGAAACCAAGACTTTAACCTGACATCAAAAAAGGCAGCAGACAGTCTGAAAATATATCAACTCCCAATCCAATCTTGAAGTTAGCCGTGGCTGGAGCAGCAGTAGCATTCTGCATGTCCTTACGGAATTCAGCCATAACGGTTTTGTATACAACTGAAAGATCTTTGATAGTTTTTTGAACTGCTTCCATGGTGTCTTATGTGAGTGTATTGTACAAGTAAACTTGCAATTTAAAGGAGAAAAAAAGCCAGAGGCTATCAGTTACATATACAAATATTATAAACTTCACTTTTATACTTTAAATTCAAAAATAAATTACGAGTTATTTCCATAACATCTAACCGAAAAAAAACTTAAATAAATAATTATGATTCGCAAAAAATGTTGCTAAAAGTCGACTAAAAGTCGAAGATTTTTATTTTTTTATATTTCTATACCAAAATGTTCCATATGGAGGTATGTGGCTACTAAAATACCTTTTTAGTAAAAAAAACATAGTAAGTCGAAACGAAATTCGCGGGATAAGTTTCCTAACTTACCATACATAATAATAATTTCTTAACAATTTCTTAAATGACACATAAATTCACAGATTTTTTAAAAATGCTTTCTTCAGACTATCCTTGTAGAAATATGATTACATAATTCACAATAACATCCACCATTATCGTTGTGCTCTTTTGTCTTTTTTGTGTCACACATCATTATTGTTATGTTAATTGCTCTCTGTTACCATTTGGTTGTTATTTTACAAAGGCCTTATATATAGTTTTCCTGTCAATATGCTATACATGACTGTTATGTCATATATTTTAGTTAATGTCAAATATCAATTCTGTCATGTGTTCTAATAGATTTTTTTCTATTCGCCCAACCATCACTTGCTTTTACGGTAATAAAAACGTCTTGAGATAAAGCACATGTCTTGGGCCCAAAGGCACTAAAAGGTTGATCACGTTATTGTTAAAATGAAAACGAATAACGAATACTTATGAATGTACGAGAATGAAACAGAGGTACAAATCTGAAGCCTGCCATAAATAAATGTATGCCCACTATAAAAGACAGTTTTTAATAAAATCCATACGTCGATTATAATTTTAAACTTTTCCTAGATTAAGTGTAATTTATGTTGTGTAAATATGTAGAATTTACATATTTAATACCTTCACAAATCTTTTTAAACCCTTTTAAAAAGCAGATAAGAATGCAAAGTACTTATCTCAATATCTCGATTGCACAGTTTCTGCGGTGCTCGGGAAGCTTGCTCTTAAATCTGTCAAATGAGCCAAATAATAATTGTTTTACTGTCGGAATTGTTTTTGTCTCATTTATTCAGTGTTTTGCATAAAGTGACGGATTTTAAGGATTACGTTTATACAAATAATGTGCATAAACATTTACCTTTATTAAAGTAATTATTTTGCCTTTAGGCTGTTGAAAAACAACTTTTACTAGATTTTGGTAGAGTTAGAGAATTGTTCATAGTATTGTCTTTGATTAACATAACTCATAACATTTAAAGAAAAACGCTTTTTACCGGATTAAAGTTATGTATTATTATAAATTTACAACTATTTGACATAATTTTAAATTTATCCGACGTTTCGCGTGCTTTACAGCGTGCGTGGTCAAATTATGTCAAATAGTTGTAAATTTATAATAATACATAACTTTAATCCGGTAAAAAGCGTTTTTCTTTAGAGAATTGTTTCTATTGTACATATAAATAATAGATTACATAGAAACTACTAAGTGTTTTAAATTGAAATTATTGAGAACTAAATTTCAATAAATAAAAAAATAATTATATGAAAGCATTAAAACTATTCGAAAAACTATACCGAGCTTAATTTTTAATAAGCCCGACCTAAAAAGTGAACTTACGTTCGTAATAAAGTTAAGTTGATTCTGCAATATGACTTTTAAACCATAAAAGCCATTGAGACTGTATGATTACTGTTTCAAAGTAATATTTACAATCCATTTCAATAGATTCATGATAAAGCCTGCTATATAATGACTTTTATTTAGCTACGTCATTCGTAGCACTACGTCGTAGCGTAGCTACGATGACGTCACGGCTACCGCAATGCCGACTCGGCGCGCCTCTACGAAAATTGAATATAGCGAACACTGCGAAGTGGGCACCTGTACACACATTAATTATGTGTGATCCTTGCCGTAGAGGTTTTTTATTATATTCTAAATCTTTAATGAAATCTTAGAAAGCTTTTATTTATTGACGATGTTTGTGTTTAAAATAGGATTTTAAGGTGCTTTGGCCCGTATATATTGTGTTTTTTGCAGGGTTTCTGAAGTATCCCATAAAAAACTGAAAACACACTTTCATAGTTATGAATTGAATAATTTATGTAAGAAGAGAAATTATAGAAAGTCTTAGTATACATAGGGTTAAAGAAAACACTTTTTTACCGGATTATTATAAACTTCTAATTTTTTTACATAATTTAAAAAAAATCGACGTTTCGCGTGCTTTACAGCGTGCGTGGTCACGGTGACTACAGACAAAAGGTGTTGAATGTCAAAAAGTATCACAGCTGTAGAAAAAGTTGTATTATCTGTATTTATTTACCCTATTTATACATAGGGTCATTAAATTTATTTATTTACAGAATTATAAAATGTTGTATTAAAATAAATAACGGCTATGATTCAAATGCAAGCAGTGTTGACATAAAGACTTTGCGCCCGATTCTCATCCCTGAGTTAGTAGGTTCGGTTCCCAGCCGTGTACCAATGGACTTTCTGTCCATGTCAGCATCTAACACTCACTCTTACTGTGAAGAAAGCCTTCAATCATAATTGTTCAAAGAAACGGATGCAATCTTAGGACAAGACCCATAGGGTTGTAGCGTCACTGGATTATTATTATTATTAATGCAAAAACAACGATGTAAAATGAAACGATGTTTGACTTTTCCGAATAAATTTTGCGCACTATAATAAAAAGGTAGTAAGAATGGGCTCCTACATAAAACTCCTGATAAAATTTATATCCGTCATAAATTTTATTGGAACAAGACATTCACTTGAATAGTCGTATTTTATTGCCGTTCATTCGTAACTACTAATCGGTAGATTTATCATCTGGTTCACACGTCAAAAGCACTTGACTAGCCTACTGGCTGACTGGCCAAGGCTCAGTTTGAGTCCAGCAGTATAAGTGATTAAGAAAGTTCGAGTAAATAGACTATTTATATCTCGAGTTATGTATCCCAACATTAGTTAAGTTACGTATGTTTTATTATAATTATTACTAAGCTTTTATTGCTGACACCCAGTATAATATATTAACACTTATTTAAGTTAGATAATAAAACTTAATCTAACTTAAAAAAAAATATATATATATATATATGTCCTGTGACACATAGGCCTCTTCCAGCTACCTCCATTCTTTTCTGATGTTAGCTCTTCTTGTCCAAGTTGTGCCTCCTATTCTCTTTATATCTGCCCATCAATAAGACCATATAATAATAATAATAAATAGCTAAACGAAACATTTATGATCTTAAACTTGTAGCCAATAAATTGTAAAACGTCAGTTTTGGTAGTCATTGTTAAACTCATCTATATACTGTAAAGAATAACCTTCAACAGTTCATCTGAATGCGCAACCGTCTTAGACCGGCATGGCTACCAACCGGCTTCCCTCATAAAGAAGATCCCCAAATGAAGTGACAAATGAGCACTTTAGTTTTTCATACATTCATAGATGTAGAATGTACAATAGGGTGTATCACTTATATTGTTTATAGGTGACTTGTCACTTAGTTTGATATAATGAATGATAAACATAAAATATTTATTATGGAACATAAGATACAGGTATCACTTATTCCACGTCATTAAGTTATTAATCCCTACTCATCGGCAAAGAAGACAGAGGGTGTAGGCCGATAGAAAACTCGCGTGAACTCTCGGTACTCCTTTAAAATAGCAAATCATCAAACAACACTTATTTTAAAACCAATATCGCAAATATTAATTAGAAGTAGCCTGTCTAGCACTAGTCTCAGGCCCTTTATCAACTAGAAAATCGTTAACTTTATAGTAAGCCTTTTTAGACAGCTTTTATTTAATACATTTCTTAAATTTATTAAAAGGCAGAGATAAAAGAGCCTCTGGGATTTTATTAAAGAAGAGTATCCCTTTTCCCAAAACAGAATTACTAACTTTAGATAGTCTAGTACGGGGAAATTGCAGCCTGCGTTTGTTCCGAGTATTAACATTGTGCGTATGTTCTATTCTAGTAAACTTATCACAATTTTTTTACGCTTAAATACAATTGACACTTAGCTTCCGAAGCTTTAAAAAAGTGTTTCATGTATTTATCTCTCTAACAACCGCAACCCAAGAAATTGATTTGTCTTTGTCAGACATTGTATTAAGTTAGTCCTGTAGCCTTATACATAAATTGACGAATTTGAGTAATTTTGTTTGTTAAAACACTAGACACTGGATGCGATGATAAAAGTTATATCATGACAATAATAAGCCATCAACCTCCATTAGGTTATTTTTTTACAGATTCAATATTCAAAAAATTCAAAAATCAAAAATCATTTATTCACGTAGGTAACAAACAGTGTACATTACACTTGTGCTGCGTCATTAAAGAAATACATATTAATGCTTCTAATTTTACATTTACTGCCAGTTCTCAAATCAAGGGCGTTCAATTACCATTATATCTCATTAAGTATTTACTCAACTCTAACCAGGCTTCATCACATCTCCAATTACCTAATGTAGTATAAAACTCCAAAAAGAAAAAATACCAAGAATATACAATTTGTGCCAAAAATACATGAAAACATTTGTTTGCAAGCGTCGCTACCGATCCTGTCTCGAGCTCAGAGCGACGATCCAATTATCATATCAATATTTCACTTCAAAATAAGAAGCTTATTTTGACATAAAACTCTGTAATCTCTGAACACGACAGAGTTAAATTGCAGCTTTATATCAAAATCTTTACTGACTATATATTTTTTATTTTGGCTTACTTGGTAAAAAGTATCTTATGTTAGTGTCTCTACTGCTCTGTGGATCTGACTGATTTATGTTGCTTATTTGATGCGCTCAAATTCAAATTTCGATTGAATGACAAATGCAAAAAAGTGTTAAGAATTTCTAAAATAAACCTAAAAAATAAAAGCCATACATCTTTTTACCGGTAATTATTTATTTTAATAAAATTGTTCGTATACTTATTACTATAAATTTATGCATTTATGAATATTTTTTGCCTATGGATAATTTTACGGCAAATATATCGATAGAAATTTTTCATTAGATCGCGTTTATTGCTAAATGTCTTCGGCCGCCTGCTATTGCTTCATTAGACGCGTCTGCATTTACGTTTTCAATAAACGAACATCGTAAGACGAAATTGTACGAAATGAAATTCGTTTAGATATTATATTTTGGAAGGAATTTTCAATAACAACTTACTAATGACTAGTTATAAAATATCATGGTATTGATGGTTCTACCCTTCTTAAAAACTGTCTAAAGTTTTTTTAGTCGGCTTTCCGTAGTCACATACAGATATAATTGTTTTCTTTCAAAATACTTCCCAGAAATGAGGATAGTTGTCGCCCCGAGCTACGTTCATTAGACACACACAACACACAACTCACATTACACAACATATCCATTATCAATTATTTCACTCCGGAATGATGTAACTACATATTTATGTAGCTATATAAGCTACATATATAGCTAGCTAATAATATTATTAGTAGCTGTTGACTATACTTTTTAATATGTTCCATTCTAGAAAGGAAAGTACCTCACGTGTTCATACAATCATAATTCAATTAAAGTTCAAACATTTTTTTTACAGTTTAGCCTTAGTTAATAAACAAAACAAAAAGACTTTTATAGTGGAGCATGGACAGCATACTAACATTTTAAGATATTGTTCGTGTTGCGTGTTCTTTGTAATTAACACATTCAGAATACCATTGATGCTATGCCTAACACGATGCAACAAGGCCACCCTTTTCCGAATGATGGTATTAAAATCATGGTTCTCGGCAAGACCAATAGCAAAAACGTGTTCTTATATTGAATACGGAGCGCCTTCTGTGTAAAACCGGCCGATAAAATGACTGATAATACGCCTTAAACAGAAAAACTTTGACGTCTGGTGAGCTACCCCTTACGGCTAATGTTCTTCTTTCTAGCTCCAGATCACCGCTATCAGACCATATGCGATTAAGTGCCACGCCGTTAAGCAACTGTATCAACTTTATTAATTCAAAGCCGCATAAATTGGTTGGATTGTCTCCGCAATTACGTGTTTATCTTCTGTTTTTATGATGTAAAATACTTGAATCGCGGCTTGAAGCGAAAACATACGTCCCAATTGGTTAAAAGAATACATAATTATTGCGGTCTGAATTATTTTTATTTTGCGTCAACAAATGTAGTCAAGTCGTTTTACTTTTTTGACGTGGATGAAGCAGTTTTCGTTCCAAATAAAATAGCTGTATTTAATCTAGCTCCGGGTTAATTCAGATACGAAATTAATTGAAGCCCGGATTCCCATCGGTAGAGCTGATAATGGACGAAGCTACGTCACATTTTACCATTTTTGTGCTACGCCGTCTATTGAAATATTATCGGATTATCTGACTTTTGCAAGTCGGAGTTTACTTAGTATTTGATATCGTTTTTAGTGATAATACATTTGAATGATATTGACCATACCCAAATTTAATGATTTCTAGTTTAATCTTACTTAAATTACAACTAAATAATATTAACCACTGTTCAAATTTTGAAGAAATAACAGTTTCAATTTGTGAACCTTTGACTTTTCAGTTTCCATCGGTTTAAAAAGTGATTAAATAGTAGGTTTATACAACATTATACATCAGAACTTATTTATTAATTTCGAAGTGTTTCGCCTGTCGACTTCCGTGGTCTGCCATTCGAATAAATATATATTAAATTATTTATTTACAAAATACATATTTTCTTAACTAAAAACAATAACTAACCTTAAAATATAATAACTAAAATATATTATTAAAAGAAGTCCCTTTAGGCAAGTTTCCGAAGATACTGGCAGCGTTCCCCCTTTGAATAGCTAGACTAATTCTTTGTCCGAGGTAGCTGCCAGCTCTTCGGTCGCCTGTGATGTCGACTAACCTTTTTGCTATTTCAATGAATGAGACAAAATCATATTCGGAGCCTAGACCCCTGTATTTGCATGCTTTAGCTTATTCAGCCGCATCACATTTATTAATTTATTTTAATTATTAACTTTACTTTGCAATTATTATTATTGTGCGGTGTACGGATCAACAGTGACTGCAGCATCTTACGCCTATTAATGTAATTAATGTCTTTACATTAATTACATTAATATAAAATTCTTTATTGTTATTTAGTTACGCAGCATCCACAGTATTTTTTTTCTTACTAGGGTTGCTTGATCACTTTTTAGCAATGAAGCCACCTATTGTTATGTTTCTTTTATAATAGTTATCTTTTGCAATCGTAATGCAACGAGTTGTTAATAAATAAATAATTAAATTACCTGAACTAAAAATGGGGGCATTGTAAAGAAATTTCACAACGTGTTCAAATTGTTAATAAAAATGACATGCATGCTTCAGTCTGTGCAATTTCGTAGTAACTTTGAGCATGGCACAGTAAAAATCAGGTTCATAACTATATTTAAAATATTAAGACTCAAAAATTATATTAAGAGAACATATGTTGCGACAGTAGCGACATTATAAATAATACATTTTCATATCATTTTTTTGTTTTATGTTTACGAAAATAAAAATAATGCTATTAGTAGAGTGCCTGGAGCATTCAAAACCGTAAAACCTCGGACTAGAGTTACAGTTAATTAAATAATATAATCGATGTGGGATATCGTTTTTTAAACTATAAATTGCAACGTTTACCCAAAACTTAAACTTAACTTTAACTTACTTACTTCATATACTGTTATCGATATATTTGTAAATATTTTATATTTAAAGTTTTCTACACCTGATATTATTTTATTCTAGTTTTACGCTATCACCGCTCGCCGTGTCACATGACACTTTGCACTTCCATGAAAATTTAAAATTCAAAACCTTACTTTGACAGGACATTATCTAACAAGCTATTTTCACATGATCTACGTACAAAGACACATATTTTCATCATGTTACTCCGCTATTAACAACCAAATCTATCTTGCGGTTTTTCAATTTAAATCATTAGTTTCAGACACGTCCAAATAGACAAACACTTCAGCTATTAAATATTAAGAATGAAGAAGAGATATCTGAGAGCGTTTGTAAAAACTTTAGAGCAATGAGAATGATTTTAGTACCTACTTCAAAAAAAGTTATTCGTTTGAAATGTATGTACGTGATATTGCTGGAAGAATATTTAATTATTATGGTCTATGTATTTTTTTATGTTTGTCATATCAATATGATCCTTTGATTCAGAGAAGAGGTACAGACTAAGTTTCAGAAAATGCAGTATTTTTTATGTATACTTCGGGCTGCTGTTTCCACATAGTGGAGGTGCGCGGCAAGAACTGCCTTAAAGAACGCTTAGTCGTAGAACGACGGACGTCGATGTGATACGAGTGGGAATTCGTATTCTGCCTCGACGTCCGATGATGAAACTCAGCTGCCGGTATTAATCCGAACAACTCCAATGATCGCTCTCCATGGTAAATGCGGTCGAAGAACAAAACGTTGGCCCAACAATAAAATATACAGACATTAATTTAACCAATATGTCGTTAACGTTAAATATTACCAAATAAATTGTGTTCATATATAAGTCATGATAGATCGGTCACATAAATTTTTAGCCAGGTTCAGGGAGCGCGAAATAAGTCCTCCCTGGGGCATTATAAAATCTCACTGCTGAAATAGAATCTGTGTAAGATTCTGGAATATGTAGAACAAAATAAATAAGTACAAACTACAAGATTTTATTTAGTGTTAGTGATTAATGTAATTAATTAGAAATACAATAACGCATCTCCAAATCTAAAACCACTGTACTATTATCGATAGAATTTGTACTTAGTACCCCTAGAAAATACTTTCCTTTTTTTTTATAAATCAAGAGGCAAAGGGGCGGGAGGCTCATCTGTGATTAAGTGCCCATGGACACTTAATCACAGACGAGCCCGCCCGAAGACAGGTGAGCTTTTTAAGAATTGGTACCTGTCTTAAACTCAAAATAACTTTATTTATATGGGTAACCAGGTACACTTATGAACATCACCAGAAAAGATTTTAAATCGATTCCAATTTTACATTTACTTCTAGTTCGCAAGTCAAGGGCGTAGAGCGGAAAAGAAGAACTGGTAAGAAACTCACCGTCACTCTTTTTAATCGCCAAGTTTTGAATCATACAAATTATTTGACCTGGAGGAAGTCAATTCAAAGGATGTAAAAACTAATACAATTTCCATATAAGTAGTGGTTTAAAGGAAAGGCTTGATGTTATGTTTTAGCAGGTATCATTAGAAGAAAATAATTATAAATTTATAATATTTATATGTCTAAGATCATTATGTATACTTCGCATATATGTTACTCTAAGCTCTCTCTTGATCATACCAACTCTCAGCTACACTCTCAAACACATGCACATACACACCCATTTACACATACACATTCACTGATACTTAATGTCTTATAAGACATAGTTGTAACACGAAAATTACTTAAAATTATAGGGTCGGGACTTAAGTGTGAGGACTAGCGAAAAATGAATTTTATCACAACCCTCTTGTCATAAATAAAGTTTGTATTGTTATTAGAGCAGGCTGCCTGGAACAGATAGCTTTTAATCGATAATGCCAAATACACTGAGCTTTTCTTGAGTCAAAGAAATGTAAGTTGCATGTATAAGTATAAGAATTATTTACTAAGTTTAGTCATCTTTGATAGATAATTGATAAATTTTAATAATTACGCTTTACTAAATACTTTTGTAAGGCTACACTAAAAGCTTAAGTTCTAAACTGTATTCAAAACGACTCGTATTCATATTTATTCAAAGTCTAAACGATTTAATCACATCCAGTAAATGCGATTCCGTGTTTGCCGTTGGCTAAAAGTCTTTCCACTGCACCACATGAAACATGCATGTCTCGACACCGCATTAAATGACGTAACTCTAACACTTTGGCACGCTAAAACGAACTCTGTTTTCACAAGCTAAAACATATTTTTATTTTACACAAATTACAATATATCCACGACCATAAATAGTCCAATGTTAATCGCGAGTTTATTGAAAAATCCGGGCCAGATTAATTCGTGAAATTTGTTAGACAATGCGCCTTTTTGTGTTCGACTTAGTTCATTGTTTGTTCTTCGCATTGTAGCTTGTTCTGTTTTCCATAATTTTTACGCCCGTTTTTTCAGAATGTTTCTTACTAAACATTTCTTCTTACAATGTATTCTTATTATCTTTCAAACCTTAAGTCATAGAAATGCAAACGTTTCACTGTTGGTATTGAAAACTTTGTTTTAAAATAGAACAAATGCTTAAAAAGTTGGTCTATTATAAGACAAATCAAATGTAATTAATAAATTTTGGAAACATCTTTGGAATTACAAAAGGAAATTTTGATCAAGTTTATTGATGGTCAGATTTTTGAATATGCTCAAATATAGTTAAAATATTAGTTATATATATTATTAATGATAAATTTGCAGGTGTGCTGCGTCAATTACAGCAATTAATTATTAAACATTATTCACAGCTGCACGTTACATTGATAATGATATAGTGATATGATCGAATGCCGAAATCTAATATTAATGGTAATGAAAACGCCAATGGTAATTAACTACGTAATTTTTAATGTAAATCTAGATTTCACCATTCAGATATGTAATTGACATATAAGTATCATCACTCGATACGTTTATGCGACAACACAAAAGATGGTTTCTTCTTTATGTACGGCTACAAAGCAACAAAAACATACAATGGCCGACCTGGATCGCAGTTTTTGTTCTGAGCACCTAATTCCACATAATGCAGGGAATCTCTGCAATTGGATACGCCTAGGAAAATATGCTTAAATGTTATCTCGAAATTATTTTTTAATATAAATAACATATAAAAACTTTTTACTAAACTGCAAGATTCGATGTAGTCTGGGGATACTCGGCGGATAAAAAATCTGTGGTAATTGGCGCCAAAATAGAAAATTAATTACATATAAAAGTATTATGTACATGGACCAAGTTGCGAGTTTTAATTAGTCAATTAATATTAGTTTTTAATTGAGTCGAATTGAAATATAAAAATTACTAGATTTTACGGTCGGAGAGAGAATTTTAACTCAGTACAAATCTAATCTGAAAAACTCCAAATTTAAATAAGGACTTTTCTTAAAGTTGAGCGAGATATAATATACACTATTAAATCATCATTGGACTCCTTACCGCTCCATGAACTTTGATTGAAAGGTTTCTTCTGAAGGTTGAATAATGTCCATACAATAGATTAATTATAACTATTAATTGTGTTTTGTTAATGACAGCTGCCTGCGTATGGTTTCTACGTACTAAATGACTTAATGAAGTTGTCATTGTAAAACAGAAAATCACCATATTGTTTCATCATGGATCAAATGCATAACCAAGTTTATTTGTTGATACAATATAAAGTAGAACTTTTAACAAAAAATATCTCTTTATTTCGTTCACGTTTCGAGTGGATTTTAGCTTAATAATTTTTTGATAAAGATTTTTATAGAAAGTGTATACGTTGTAAGTGCATAAATAAAGAACAAAGAAGCGTGTATTCTTCTATTACAGATTTTACTCCTTGCACTTTCTTCTTTAACCACTTTCTTAAAAACCAAATTTTCACTAACGATTTACATTAATCGTAATTAATTACGATAACGATTGACAAAACTGTATAGTGTATATGTCACCGTAAAATTGTAAACACCGTTAGATTGTAATCTATCTCGCGAGATTATAAACTGTCGAAAGATTGTGAACCTCAACGAACTGCTTACAATTTAACGTATTTTTATTCGGTAGTTATATGAAATTGTTGGAAAGTAAAATTAATCTGTAATTGACCAAAGAAGTTTGAATGATAACAAAGTTAGTGTAGTACAATCTACCAAATAATAATACGTTAAATTGTAAGCAGTAAGCTGAGGTTCACAATCTTTCGACAGTTTATAATCTCGCGAGATAGATTACAATCTAACGGTGTTTACAATTTTACGTTAACATATACATTTACTAACAATTTTAAACAACATCTTTTTAACCTGTCTATGCCGACACGGAAAGTATTCTTATTGTGCAACAATAGTTTAATTTTAGTGTTATGTAGAAATGTGTCAAGTACCTTTAACATGTCAAATAGAAGAGACTAGCTGCCCACGACACAGGTAATCCTAGTGTCCTCCACACTCACACACTAGTGAACTTTCTTTTTAACTAAACATCCTTTATTTTTTTCAAGATACCTACTATATATCTACGATATTTCTTAATTTCTTCAAAACTGGGTTCGGTTATGAAAATTTGCGTATAACAGATAACTTACATTTACACGCCTTTTATGTTTTAAAATAGTATATTGTTTAGGAATAAAGAAGAATTTATTGCTACGCTTAACTTTTGGGAAAACCAGCTTTTCGAATGCAATTTTCGTGTTTAAAGCGAAAAGCGATGAACAGTGATGTATAGTTTTCGTTGCACTCACTAGTTTTGATATTTTATCTTTGAACTTTCCATTGTCTTTGGTCGTACGAAACTTTATCGTTGTATATCGATATTATATTACTATGTGGAGCCAGCTGCCCACTGAAGTATTTCCGAACCAATTCGACTTAAGGTCCTTCAAGAAGAAAAAGAAGTGCGTACCTATTCTTAAAAGGCCGGCAACGCACTCGCGAGCCCTCTGGCATTGAGAGTATCCATGGGCTCAACTGGTAAATTTATAACAGAATGCCCTTTCTGTAATCGGATGGGTAATGAGTATCCCAGAATTCTCCTATAAATTCTCATAAAATCTTGTTAAAAACGCAATGTCATTTTATATTATCAGCTTAGTAAAGCACTGATTAGTTTGTATATAGGAGCGCAGTGCAGCCATAACTTTCGGTTTATGAACTTTATGTTCATAAAAGTTCACAACGCATCATAAACCCGCGGGGTGTAGTTCTGTTACATAAAATACTGTAAGGAAACTTGTAACTTTGTATGCAATTAGTTAGTATAGCCTATGGTACTGTAAATTAGGTAGTTTGTGAATGTGGATTAAAATTATTTTTTTATACCATACTGAAAAAGGATTTACACATTTCTCGCATCAAAAGCGTGTGGGACTCGACTTCAATCAACGAAGGAAATCCAATTATAAGATAATAGATAAACAATTTAAAAAAACGGTTTGGTAAGATTTAGTTTTGTTTTAATCACTTATTTTATAGTTGTAGGCTTGTTTATAAATATTCTGTGATCATTTGTTTTATTACATAAATAATCCATAATAATTAAAACACATTCTTTATGTATAGGGCACCTCTCGTTCAAATTCTTCGCGATTTTACCGGATTGAACGCAGCTTATCCGGAGCTGAATATATTCGGTAGTGGGCTGATCGGTTTTAGAGAAAGCATTGTGGGGTGCCTTTCTTGAACCTAATTCGCTGTTTTGCTGATGATTTTTCTTTTTTTTCTGCTTTAAGTACCAACAAATTTCTAATAATTTTATTTTATTGTGTGCTTATATTATCTTGTATATGTTTTAATTGTATTTTTTTAATTTTTAATTTACTATTTTTTTGTAAAACTTATGTTTACTTTAATTGTCATACATTTTAGATGGAAGATTTTGTAAAATAATCAGTATATTTAGTACTATGCATGATGTCGTAAACTTAATAACTAAATAAAAAAAAATTAAAAAGAAGTATGTGGAAGTTAACAATGCATCCATTTTCCATAAAACAATTATGTAAATTTGATGCGAATTGAATGCGAAACAAAATTCAAAGTAAAAAGCAATAAATAAAAACAAATGATGGCGGAGTAATTAGTAGATTTCAACGGAGATACCGATGCCGATAGCAAATTGAAGATTTCTGAGTGCACTTCAATTATTCCCAATGTCTATACAACGGCCTCCGAATGAAACACTGAAATTGTGGTATTAAAATGTTTTTGAAACTCGCTCTGTTTTTATTAATTACTAGCGCCCGTGATTTCGTGACAAAGGTTTCTGCTTAGTAACTCAAATAAATAAATTAGCTTGCATCACCGTTGATAGTCACACAAAAATATACGTATTGCTGCGTTTGATTCAGTACAACGTGGAACTCATGGTAGAAAGTTGTAAGGGTGTTTACAGTTAGAAGGAAGACATTACACACACATTGAAAAATAATATGCCTTTTATAAGGTTATTTCTAGTCGTAGGCACATATATAACCACCTAAGTATGGTTTGGCCATGTGGAATAGATGAGAAGCGGCTTACGAGTAGTATATACAGGGGAACCGTGGATGATGGTTGTGAGTGAGGTGGAGGACTAAATCCAGGACGTAAAATTGTTTTTTTTATTTAAATGGGTAAAACGGGCAGAAGGCTCACCTAATGTTAAGTGATACCACCGCCCATGGACACTCTCAATGCCAGAGGGCTCACGAGCGCGTTGCCGTCCTTGAAGTATTGAAGCTTCCAGTATTTCGGGACAGTGCCGAGCGAGTACATGTACCGGAAAAGTCGAAAAGCCTAAGACTTAGCCCACTCGGAGCACAGGAGCACAATTACGCAGCACAATTGGGGGGATGCCGTCAGGCCCACTCGACTTATGAATGTCCAAAGAATATAGAGTTTTGCGGACAGCACGTTGGCAAAATCTGATTTCCGGCATCGAGACAGAGAAGAGACAGGTCAAAGGTACCCAAGACCGACGGTAATATGGTGAATTTCATGAAAGCGGGTTAAAACAAGAGAGTTAAAAGGATAAAGGTGAGTCTATCAATACTGTACGAGCCAAGTACAATAAATGTAAATGTACGGCACATTTTGCTCACTCAAGACTTTCTTAGTGATGATTCCCTATATACGTGCCAAGGCTCGTACATTTTGCTCACTCAAGACTTTCTTAGTGATGATTCCCTATATACGTGCCAAGGCTCGTACATTTTGCTCATTTACAAGCATAACGATTTCCTATGTACGTAAGTGCCCTGGCTGTACAGTTTGATCACTTATAAGCATGACGATTTCCTAAATCGCCGGAGTTACATCCTGAGAGCACATCCTTATTTCGCTCATATTCTATTGTGTTACGCGAGAGATAAATACAGAGTAAGTCAAAAATTGTCTATTATTTTAAACACCCGATGATCCAGGAACCGTACAAATACAGTGAAGGACATCAAGTACTACTAATTATACAAAGACAAATAAATTTAATTTAAAAGAACTTGTATTTAAATGTTGTATTTACACAATTACATTTCCAGTTTGGCGGTCGTGTAAAATTGTTTCGGCTTGATAAACAAGCAATTAAAGTTCACAAAGGCTAGGCCCCGGAGGTTCGCGGTTGCAGAATCTTGTCACCTATTTTAATTCACGCCGAGCCACTGCAGAATATTAAAGACTATTCATACCGACCTAGATACTGCGGAAGTCTTCGTAATAGGGACACAGCTTGTGTACTGCGTTTTCTAACCATGGTTGACGATCGTAATTAATATTATCGATAACGCTTTAATGCTTAAATTGAATAATGTTTGAAATTGGAACTTCAAATTCGTTTATGAAACATATGAACGTCAATATAAAAAATGAAGGTCTGAATTTACATTTACAGCATTACAACTACCAGTTCTCAAATCAAGGGCGTAGAGCGGGCGAGAACTGGAAATTTTAAAGAACTGCAATTCACACCACCATGCGTTTCGTTGCAAATCATGCTCCACTTGACATATAGAAGCAATTAGCTATAATAATAAAGTAACAAACAGGGCACAGGACAGGAGGCTCATCTGATGTTAAGTGATACCTTCTACCATGGACACTCTCAATGCCACAGGGCTCGCAAATGCGCTGCCAGCCAATTAAAAATTGGTACGCTCTTGAATGACCCTATGTCGAAATGGGTTGGTAAATACTTCAGTGGGCCACATAGAAGTTGTGCGCGGCAAAAAGTGCCTTAAAGAACGCGCAATAGTCGAACGACGGACGTCGAGGTGATACGGGTGGAATTAAGTAAATTAAGCATGTCACACATAAAATAATAAATTTAAGTATTTTAGAAATTGCAAAATAAAAAGTAACAAGCGACAAATCGCTTATTAAATTACAATTGTATGAACGTATACGACTACTATAAGTAACGAATGAACTCTTAAACTGGACAGTTATTTTTCAATTATTTCACCATTAAAATGTTACCATTATCGCCGAGTACCATAGGCTAAATTTTTAATAATTTTGTTCAAAACTAGAACAGGCCGCTTGTGAATAAGAAAAATAAAACTTAAAAATATCTGATTGTTGTACCTATCTTTTTTATTACAATATTTGTATAGGTGCTGCACCCACGAACATCGCTTCACTCTAATATGATTTTTTACTAAAAGCGTCACGACACACGGCTCTAAAATCAGAGGTAATACCGGGGAAGTGGTGGGGAGCACTAGATGGCTTCCTAGATCGCCTCGTGTGTAGGCAAATCAAACCCAAATTTGAGTTTGCTACTCCAGATTCGAATGAGCCGATTTCGTCCCCACCACCATTGTCCCGATATCGCCACTGATTTTAGGGCCTTGTGTACGCTTTAAGCCTACCTTTTATTAGCTACATACCATCACATGGAACATTTTAATATGCTATTGTAGAGACAGTAATTTTTTCCCTCACAGTTCAAGGATTAAATAAAAATACTCAAATTGGTCCAGCCGTCTACGAGTTTTGCGCGTAGAAACATATATTGCGATCCTTTTCAAATTACCTTAATTGATTATGCCTTAGTAAAATAGAATGCGAAAGGGTATAACGTAATCAAATACAAAGGTATCTTCCATCCAGTCGTTAAATATTAAACTGAAGAAACATCATTAAAAATTTACAGATTCGGGCAAAAATAATTCCTTCTTTGCTGTTACAATGGAATTTTGACTGGGAAAATCCTTAAATAATATTTCTCGCTTTAGAGAATAAGCTGAATTCCACCCTAAACACTGATTCAATTTTAGCTTATTAAACAATTTGTGTTTAATTTGTGCAAACTTAAATACATTTTTAATGCTTACTATCTTAATAGAACATAAGGATAGATATTTTAATGCTTTTAACTAAATGTCCTTTTTAATATGTATTGTACGAGCCAAGGGCTATTCATTTTGCTCACTCAGGCTTTCTTAGTTTTATAAGCGTGGCGATTACCTAAATCGTCGGAGTTACGCCCCGAGAGTATAGCCAGACGTAGGCACTCTCTTCAACATTTCATTATTTCGCTTATATTCTGTTGTTGACTTATATTCTGTTCTGTCTATATAACAATTAGTCAGTGGTACATGGTACCTGTTTATAACAATTTTTTGAGTAAAAGTAGGTTTAGTATTACAACTAATCAAACACAAGTCTTATAACTGTCGCCGCACACGGGCCACACGCCACAGCCACAAACGCCGCCACGAGAAGCTAGAAGCGGCTACAAAGGTAGCTGAACCGCGCGACAGCCACTTGTGGCCGGTGGTCGACACTTGCGGTCGGTGGCTGCTACTTTTTTTAACCCTTGCCTTCAGTATCATAATGGACTCTGACGAAGAAGGTTTAATTGTGCTACTGTTGATAAAAAGACGTCGTCGTAGAAGACGAAACCGTACTTATTGGATACATCCAATTTTAACAAATGTACACAAATGCAACGAACATTTCGATAATCTTTTAAACCATCCTAAAAAGTTTTTCAAACATTTTCGTTTAAGTATAGGTACGTTTTGGGAACTACATGCTCTATTATATGCTGGATAAAAGCACCACGACACCAACATGCGGAAAAGTATCGGAAAGACTAGACTGCTAACCGCATTTGCGGTTGGCAGGCATGGCGGTTGGTTGGAGGGTTGGACGACATGGCATGGCTTGGCTTTGGCTTTGGCTTTGGCTTTGGCTTTGGCTTTGGCTTTGGCTTTGGCTTTGGCTTTGGCTTTGGCTGTGGCTTGGCAGGATGTGACTGGCGACATCACGTCCGTTAAACTACCTATATGAACCACAGACTACGTGCGTGCGTTACCGTCAACTTCAGGTTAACTGAGGCAAGGGAGAGAGGGGCGCGGAATCGCGCGAGTGGCGTGTGGCGGCTTTTTGTGTCGGCGTTTAGTGGCCGGTGCGAGCCACAAGAAGCAAGCTTCGACGATTTGTAGCGTGTGGCCGCCACCGGCGCCACCGTGTGCGGCGAGTCCATATAAAATGTATGAAAATTACAGGAAATATGCCAGTGGCGGCGTTTTGTGGTTGTGGCCGGTGGCCCATGTGCGGGGACCCTAACTGTCGCCGCACACGGGCCACACGCCACAGCCACAAACGCCGCCACGAGAAGCTAGAAGCGGCTACAAAGGTAGTTGAAGCGCGCGACAGCCACTTGTGGCCTGTGGTCGACACTTGCGGTCGGTGGCTGCTACTTTTTTTAACCCTTGCCTGCAGTATCATAAGGACTCTGACGAAGAAGGTTTAATTGCGCTACTTTTGATATAAAGACGTCGTCGTAGAAGACGAAACCATAGTTATTGGATACACAGAAAGACATTAAATATCTCCTCACCACGACAGGTCGGTAATCGACAACCATTGAACTATACATGATGAAGCATTTGGCCTCAGTGAAAATATGATGAGGCCATATTCTGGAAAATATTTGGACTTGGACAAAAAGGTTTCAATTATAGGTTAAGCCGTGCCAGACGTTGCATTGAGTGTACCTTCGGCGTACTAGCAAACAAATGGAGAATATTCCATCGCCCATTAAACACTTCTGTTCATTTCTCTGAAGACATTGTGAAATCTTGTTGCATTTTGCACAACTTTATTCGCAAAAGGGATGGTTTCAATTTTCGTCAAACTTTGAAAATAGTGGGACTCGAAAATATACAAAATACAGGCTGGCCAGTAACACGAGATTTCTTCCCAGGCCTTCACTTTTTCTCCTCTATTACTAAAACTATCACTTTTTGAATCCCAAATTGCAGGACGGGATTGTATCTCTGATATAAATAATTCTATATCCATATTTATCTACCTATATGAAACACAGACAACGTGCGTGCGTTACCGTCGACTTCAGGTTAACTGAGGTAAGGGAGAGAGGGGCGCGGAATCGCGCGAGTGGCTTGTGGCGGCTTTTTGTGTCGGCGTTTAGTGGCCGGTGCGAGCCACAAGAAGCAAGCTGCGACGATTTGTAGCGTGTGGCCGCCACCGGCGCCAACCGTGTGCGGCGAGTCCATAAAATATATGAAAATTACAGGAAATATGCCAGTGGCGGCGTTTTGTGGTTGTGGCCGGTGGCCCATGTGCGGGGACCCTTAGTCATTTATTATGCGTGACTGTGCGAGTGTGTGAATGGGTGTGTGTGCGCATGTATTTGAGAGAGTAGCTTTGAGTTGCTAGAAGCGTGCGCCGTGTGTGTTAGTTTGTGGCACCTCAGAGTCATGCCTCTATAGATTCGAAATCCAATTCAGCTAGCGTACTTTTTATGTGATTTGCGAGTTTGTATCTGGATAGTTTGACCATCTCAGAATCCATAAATTGGGAAATGTTACGTAAAGAAGCGTTTGCCAATCACAGTCCTTCGTTTTGGCGTCAGGAATACAAAACGTATGTTCTTAGATATGGATTTGTTAATCTCTTCCGAAACAGTTAATAAAGCTTATATTACAATAATGTATGCGATTCTATATGAATAAAGTTGACATAACATTTTTCGCTTTAATGCAAAACTTGTAATACAACTTGGAGGCGATGAAGTCGTGTAACAAAACATATAAATCTCTTTAATGTAAATTCTCAGTCTCGGTTAGTTTCTCCGAGTCGAGAGCACGACGCCACCCACTTTTCAATTTTCCAAACTATTGAACCAGCGCTTTTAGTCGTTCGTTGAAAGCTACTTAATCTCTAACCTCTAGAAGAAGCTTTGACTTAAAGTTTGATTAATGTCTTCAAAGTATTCAGTCATAAAATCTCAAACAAATTGTGCATAGTGTGAATATATTTCATAGAAATAAAAAAATACCGAAAGACCAAAACTAACCGAAGATTTTTAGTTTAATCAGATTTATGAACAAATTTAATATGATACTAGCTGCCCCCGCGAACTTCATTTCTACTTAATGTGATTTTACTTAGCCTACCTTTTCAGTACATACCTACCAACATGAATCATTCTGCTATGCTAAACCGGAGACTGTTCGATTTTTAGCATACAAAAATACATACAACCTTTGATTTTCATCTACCCTCTACGATCAACCCCTATTTTCTGATAAAAGCCATGAAGCTGAAAAAAAAACATAACTTGAACTCTTAGGTTTATATAAAAAAATCACAAAAAACCTAAAAAGTTTTCATTCCGGAAAACCGAATAGTCTCTGGGGTAGCAAAATGTTCCATGTTGGTATGTACTAAAAAGGTAGGCTAAGTAAAATCACATTAAGGAGAAACGAAATTCGCGGGGGCAACTAGTTTCAAATAAAAAAACGTGATCCTTATTTATGTCGAACCACACTTATTATCAGTTAACAGTTATTAAAAAAGTGATAGTTTCATCCAAAATATCAAAGCTCAACAACGCTAACGGAAATTTTATCGGAATTTATTTGTAACTTTCAATTAAAAACAAGCTGCATCGAACGTCAAATGATTGATCGAATAAAAATTCAGGTTTTGTGTGAAATTATTTTATATTCTCGTGAATCGGAAACGTTGGCGTTTTATTTATTGCAAACTTTTGTAAAATAATTCAAAACATTTATTCAGTTATTCAATCTAACTTTTTTTATTTCAATCGTAAATTGTTGCATGAAACAGATAGTAAGTCTGGCCGTCTTACCTAAGACAATATTACTTCTACCTCACGCCTTTAGCTTCCGACACCTTAAGGTTAACCATTCAGTAAAAGTGCGATAAACAAAATCTTTGCAAGAATCTTCTACTTGATTTATTTTAAATTTCTCTTTTTATATAGTAGGGATTGGAAATTGGTTGGAATAGATTCAGGCGAAACAATACATCTGTATTTATTCTAATATCATTTCAAATTTAAACAAACATTTTTTAGTTAGAAATTTGTATATAGTTATATCCGAATATTCTGGATAAGGAATAACTTGAATCAAATAATGTACAGTAGCAAAGCAATCCCCAAATATAATTGCCACACTTTAAAAAACCAAAAATGTATTAAAAAACGAGGACACGGAATAATCGAGAAAACATTACTTAAATTATAACGTAGTCCGTTCAACGCTTAAAAAGCTTGTTAAATTTTTAAATTCGTGAAAACAAAAGTAACGAAAATGTGAATAAAAATGCTGTGAATTATAATATACAGTGCGGTGCTTTTGATGCATATTTTCTACGTGAAATGGCGCTAATTGCAAAAAGCATTTATATGAATGTACTGCGCCTTAATGCTTCCGTACAATTTTACTTTATGTTTACTTTCCATGCTTTCACAGTTTGTCTACTCATATGAAAAATTGCGCTTAATTTTATAGAACAGGAATACGTTCTACACAGAAGTGTTTTGTAAAACGGAGTTTTAAAAGAAACTTTGCATTGTATTCCATTTTAAAAACCAATCAAAGATCAATCAAAAAACGATTATTTGTATTATACCTTCGATGTTGTATGTAGCATAGTATTGCACTCATCAGCTCATTAATTTAGCGGCTAGCTTCATTTATAATCTTTGTGACTACTCAGTTATCCGTTACGCTATACCTACGCGTTATCGTATACGCTATTTAAGTTATTACCTCAAGAAAATTTTTTTGTTACTTTCAAAAGTCTTAAAAATTATTGCTGATTTTTTTTTAGCAATTTTTTTAATTTCATGACATCTTCATTGTTAACTCAAGTAATTATATCGCGGTATCTGCAATTGTGCTACATTTTGTGATCGTATATAAAACAAATATAATTTTTTGTTATTGTCTTAACCACTGATAACATTACGTTTTAATTGCTGTGTTTTGTCTAAATAAGTATATGTCTTATTTATTTTAGCACATATTGCTTAAATAAACTAATTCAATTTATTTTCTCACAGTGATTGCTTTGCTCGTAAGCGATGAGGGCGCCTGTTGTACTCCTTTTCATTTAATGTATTTCTGTACATTCAGAGTGTTATTAAATAAATATTTGAAAATCGATAAAATACTGAAGAAATTCATCTCTCTTTTAATAAACCCGTCACAAACAATACCAAAATTGAACCTCCAATTCAAGCAAAAACTTGGTCAAATATCGGCAAGTCACAAAGTACTCAAGTACCGCCAATGACTATCAGCGTTTTAACACTTTAAAGAACAATAGCTTGAGTGTACTAAAGACGTGAAAAGAAAATCTACTCCACAAACAGATCAACTTAAACTTTAGCACTGAAATTCAAGTGGTCTCATAGTTGAGTGCCATGAATCTATGAATGTTGGCTTGGACGTGGTCCAAAACGTTGCATTTTGATTTGAGGTGTCGCGACCTTAAATATAGGCTCAATTTATGAATGTTGATTTACTGGAGTGGTTTTTATACACAATATTAATAAATAAAAAAATAAAAAGCCTTTTATTTCCAGTATTTAAAGTTTACACTTCTTACAATCTATTTTAGTGTTAGTTCATATAGTTTAACCTGTTAGTATAATTTCTCTTTCCTTTACTTAATTGTATGTGTACCTAAATATCTATATTTTTTTTTTATAAAGTCTTTATTTTATTTAATCTACTGGAAATCCAAAATTCACAATATTAGTACACATTAAAGTTTGCGTGTTTATTGTATCATTTATAGTAAAGTAGAAGATTGCGTAGTGTTATTATTGTTGCGTCTATAATTCCCATTAAATCAAATACCATGGGTTGTTTGCGGTATATCTACATAGATTTAATCTAAAATCAGATCCGACATATACATGTGATCTACAAACAAGTCACACAGTATTTGGAGCCTTCAGATGAAACCTGGAGCAATAAATCGATATAAGAGTAACTGCCGAGGCCTGAAAAATTAAGAAGCTTCAGATCGCAACTGGAAGATATATGCAATAAAAAAGTACGTACTTCTATAAGTCGTTTTCAGGCCGGGTTCAGGCCATGTGCTTTGCCTAACACACGAAGGAAGTCAACAACACATTCCAGACATAAATTCTACCAACATAGATCTTAAGAAACTATTGTTACTAACTTACTAATAAATCAATGGACTGTATTTCTCTGATGAATAAAATTATTATTATTATTATAGTATAAATGACAACTTTTATAATTCTTTAAATAATTTTAATTTATGTCTGATGAATATATAAATTCTACTGAAATTAAGATATTTTTTGCACGTATTTGTTTTTATATGAATTTATTAAAAAAACACCTAAAGCAAAAAGGAAATTTATATTCCGAGCACGCGCTCGCCCCCATTTGTTTTTTGCGAAAACCTCTTCGAAATTGTTTGGAAGAATAAAACTTAAGTATGTACTCTAAAAGTTTATTATAGGACCCAGGCTGATGTTACTTCTTGATGGCTTTATGAAATTTATTATCTTGTAAGCTGTTGTTTTGATCGTAGCAAAGTATAGCGGTTTCATTAACAAAATTTAAGTGAATATTTCTTGTTACTACAGGTAGTGAGAGAATTGTGTAATAAATTTAATAATTGATCATTTTTGATAAATTTAGTAAATATTTAAATCATAATTTATTTGAATATTTTTTTAACATAGGTATTTTTTTTCTAGACTCATTTCTTAATGTCCGATGCATGTAATTTTCTACGAACCATTTGATTCTACCCTAAATTAAAGTTCTTATATTGTAATTGATATAAAAGAGTCTTGCTCCAGTAAATAATAAAAAAAATCAGTGGCGCTACAACCGTTTTTAGGTCTGGGCCTCAGATTTCTGTATCTGTTTTATGATCATTTGTCATAGGCAAGTATTTGATCAGATTCCTGTGCCTAACACACGCCGTCGACTTTTTGGGTCTAAGGCAAACCTGTTTCCTCGCGATATTTTCTTTCACCGTTTGAGCGAATGCCGCACATAGAAAGTCCATTGGTGCACAGACGGGACCGAATCTACGACCTCAGGGATTAGAATCGCATGCTGAAGCCACTAGGCCCTCACTGCTCTTAGTTAGGAATATCTTCAGTTTAATTATCACAACAGTGCAATTGGGAATATGAGGGAGTATGTGCTATTGGCAAATTTAATTGCCTGCCACTGAAATGACATATGACACCGCAGTTTAACGAATTGACCGTTATACCTGCATAAAACACGGGTTTTATCATTTTAAATTAAAATAATACTATTACTGTGATTTAAAAACTAAAACTGGAGGAGAAATTTTCATCATGGCGGCTGTGTCCGTCACGAAAATTAATTCAGGGTTTTGTGTGTGTATGCTTTTACACTTATTTTAAATAATATCTCTATCTAGCCTATTAAGATTATCCATAGCACTAAACCCACATCATGAGAACACACACACACGCACACTTACCCTCACGTACATGTCCTGACTTACAAACCAACACACAACACATCGGAATTATACTGAGTTAGAATTTTTCTTTCATAAGTTTCTAAAATGTTTGAACCTTTTTGTATATTATATATTCCATCTTTGCATTAATATAAGTTAGCTGTAGAGATACGAAAAAGATAAATATCTTAATTATTTTATATTGATTGCACTGTAACATTATTTATTGCGGTCAAAATTTTAATTTTGGTAGTGATTAGTAGTAGTTTTTTTCCAGTCCAGCCATATTTTTTACTAAAGTCGTGTTTTAAGGAACTTTTAATATTATTAAACGTATAAATCGATCGTTTGTATAATATTAACACCTTTAGTGAAAGCTAGAGTGAAAATCCCGATCAAACGAAGCTCCATGAAATGGCTTTTGCATTTACAAAAGCGATAGTCGCAAATACTCGATGTCCATTCCTTTGAAAGGTCCACGATAAGCCGCAAACAGAGGAAACATTTAGATAGCTGAGTTCCACTCAAATGGCTATAGCCTCTAAGTATCATATATAAAAGTGAAGAGCATTGCTTGCAGCGCTAAATATATATATATATTATTATTCCTATATTTATCACAAAAAGAAAACTAAAATTGGACCTTAAACAAACGACAATAAATACTTAATATTTTACCCAAATTAATTAATAAAATTGTAACCAATACTTTATTAAGAAATAGTCTAAATATAGTTATCACTCATTAGAAATCTGGACTGGTATACATGTCATTTGTCATTGCTGTGTTGCCAGTACTGGCCATTTACATATATTACCTCATTTATATTATTTATTTTCTACAATAACAATAACAAAAACGTATCTGATATTTTATATAATGCAAATAATTTTTATTTTGTAGCTCATTAACTAAATTGAAACAAACGTATTTATCATCGTTAAACTTGAAAGCAAGAGTCAGCAACGCAAAATGAAAATATTTCCTTTTGTGCACTGCAATAGATTAGGTGCGACGGTTCAACAAATAAATCCCTATTTACATTGAATTTTCTTTCTGTTTGTGCAACAGGTAAGCGGTCAGCCGATAAGCTCTGACATCCGTATCCGTTTTGTGAACTGTGGTTAACACAAATAAGTCTTTCCAAAGAAATTTAAACGATAATATAGAACTAGTATTTTTGTATATCAAACATGAGGGGTTTTTTGATTATTTCAGTTCGTAATCATCACCTGATGTTAAGTGATACCGCCGTCCGGACAATCTCAGAGAGCTCGCGAGTTGCCGGTCTTTTAAGAATTGGTACGCTCTTTACTTGAAGGACCCTAAATCAAATTGGTTCGGAAATACTCCAGTGGGCAGCTGGTTCCATATAGGTGGTGTGCGGCAGAAACTGTCTTAAAAACGCTCACTTGTGGAACGGCGGACATCGAGGTGACACGGGTGGAATTTCGTATTCTGCCTGCGATCTGATAAAGAATGTATAATATGTGAAATAGAACTAAGTAATTTTAGTGTACGACCAACCAGGCTCCAGAAGATAAACCACTCCTTATATGGAAATTGTAGGCGTTTTTACAACAAACTCCCAAGCGAAATTAGAGTATTATCACTAAATAAATTCAAAGCCCTGGTTAAACGTAAATTAATCAATAAAGCGTTTTATAAATTTGAGGAATACGTAAATGATCCTAATCCTTGGGATTGATTTCAGCTCCAGTTCAAACAATTTGTATGACAATACTTGGCGATTAAAAAGAGTGGCGGAAAGTTTCTTGCCAGTTCTTCTTACCCGCTCTACGCCCTTGACTTGCGAACTGGTAGTAAATGTAAATTTACAATTAATTTAACTTGTTAACGTTCATAAGCGTATTTGTTTACCTATATGAATAAAGATAGTTAGAGTTTGAATTTGAGTTTGAGTTTGAAACTCAGCTACAGGTTTTAATTCGAACAACTTTTCTGAACACTCTTCATGGTAAATGAGGTAGAAGATGCATAGTGACCCCACATCTCTACGCAACGCCAAGGGACCAAGCTGCTCGGAAAGATCCATTTTTACGATGTACATTAGAATTTTAATTATCTTTTTAGATTCAGAAAATGGAGGAATTCAGGATCTCATAGTATAAATTAAACATAGCACAACGTCTTTGCCGGTTCTCAAAGAACTCATATTTTACTTATTGTCACCAGCGATCTTCAGTGAGCCCATACCCTACCCTATGTAATTGTAGTGAAAGCTTCACTACATTTACATAACACATTATTTATATAACAATCAAGGGCGTATCTCCCGTAACTATACATATTAACTGAATTTTAATTATACATTTTTATATATATATAATATAATACTTAAAATAAATATTTAAATGTATAACTCAAATATTCGGATCCGTAACCTTTTTAAAAAACATACTTTTTATAGACATAAATCTATAAAATACATCTTGTTCCAGACCGATTAAGAGACATTACGACCGGAATAGCTCGCAATTTTAGCGTGTAACGGCGTAACATCGTACGCAAAGTACGAAACATTTGCGGTGAAACAAGTGCTTACAACATAACTTTTTATTGTGTATACGTGAAAGAATATAATTGAATATCAGATCTGGAATATTTCTCAGTACCTACAGAGAACACCTAAATAAATAGTATCTGTATATAACTTCATTCCGTTATAGTATAGATCAGTTGACTAAAATATTGTTTGAAACATGAACAGCTCTTTGGAACTAAACGGAAGAAAGATTACATCTCTTTATAGAATTTGATATTGAATAGCATCCAACAGTCTAGTTACTAATACCATAACTAACCCAAAATATTATGAACTAAGCAATAGAGACACGGAGGCTTAGTAGTTGCGACAGCTATTTTTTTTTTGTTGAGAAAAAGCTTGCCAACGCTTGGCACACTAAGACATTGGTAAAAACAAACACAAAATACAATTTTTAATGTGACAAGCACTTATAGGCAAACATGACATACATATAGAGATCATAACCTATTATTAAACAAAACAAACATTACAAAAAAAACAAAACAATTACTTATCAAAGAAAAGATTCTAATTACAAAAAACTAAACAAAAATCCATTTTATAGTGTGAGGGGAGCAACTATGTATATCCAGACCTAGCTCGTTTATAAGAATGCTTAATCTGGACATCGTTGAGCTTTGACCACAACGCGTTCTACGGAAAGGAGGGACAAATGGAACAATGGGATGCCTGGGGTATCGAGAGGGTACACATAAATTGGCAATTGCATAATTTTTAATACCCAATAGTCGTTTAGCATAAATACTAACTGTTTTATGGTCCAATTACATTTTCATAAATGCCAGTTTTACAAAATTAGAATTTAAAGACTTATTATCACTTCGATATATAATAGGAAATAATCAGGAAAGTTAAATAATTCTGGACAGATATTTTCATTCTATTTATCGTGAATTCCAAAAGGGCCATTGACATACGAGATATCTCTTGCTTCACTAATTGCTTCGCCCAGACGAAATCATTAAACGTAGGTACAAATATCATATCGCAAGTTGACGGTGGAACATGAGGTCAATCCACTCTGTACATTGTACAATCAATAGTAGGCGAGCGCTATTTCTGTTTTTATATTTAGTTTAGCTTTAGGTTAATTTATTGTGTTTTACTTAAAGCACTCATTTCAATTGCTAACATATACAGAAATCTAAGGCAATTTTTTAAGAAGTGTTATTGCACACTTTCTTATGTTTAATACCCTTTTCAGTCATTAGTTTAGTTTTTAATTGCTTATTACTCTTTTGTTAGGCTAAATATTAATGTTGAATTTTGTCTTTGTGCAGAGATAACTTCTAAAAAAATATATTAATTGAATAAAAGGTCTTTATAATAGAAATAAGAGTCGAACAAAAAGTACAATGTTAACGTACTAAACACTACACCTGGTTAAAGAATATACTGTGTTCAAAAAAGTTAGATAGGGACAAAACATATAATATCTATTTTAAGCTTATAATAAATTATAAAAAGTGATGCTCACGAAGGCGAATATTATAAATTTATTTAGGAACTAAACTTACCTCATCATAAATAAAATTATCGATCTCCTCGAGCGGTCGTCCATACAGCTTGGGCGGGAACGGTTCATATTTCCTAGGCAGTCGAGCTCCGTCTTCCACGCTAAGGCGCCTCCGCGGCATGAAGCCAAACTCCCTGACCAACTGGGCGCCCCGGGACCCAGCTCGCTTGGCTGACTCACGCGTGAAAGGCGTGACCACCGCCCTAGGCTCATCACTACGTCCCGGAGGTGGCTCTGAGAACGTGACATCCAAGGCAATCCGCAATTCCTCTCGGCGTGGCTTCTCGCATTCCGTATCGAGGGCATCCTTGGACTGTGAAGCTACCAGGGGCGCAGCGGCTTCGGGATTAGTAGCTTCAAGAGTCCGGACTATCTCTCCGAGGAGGCGAGACCCGTCTATCTCTTCGCCTGGCGAGTGGAGCGGCGCCGGAGGCGGAAACGAGAACCGCCGTTCGTCTTCCTCCATTACGTGAGCTCCATCGCCGCGGTCCGGCTATTTTCGAACTAATGACGCCATTGCGGCCACCTAAAAAGAATAAATTATTATTGTTTATCTCATTAGACTTCTGTGTCATACATTTTGTTTTTACTGTTCAAGTGATTTAAAGCAAAAACAACGAGCATGACTGGTATTTGTAAAATCAAAGCGAAAGATTTTCCTCCTAAATTCCAATCACATTGAATAAATCTGCCAATATATTTAAGTACCTAATGTTTATGAAACTAACATATAGTGTACGGTTGGGGTGCTTTAAATAAAAGAGTATAAGCGAAATAATGAAATGGTATTAGCAATTAAAGAAAAGCGACAGAATGTAATGTAACAGTCCACGAGGCGTAAGTCCGACAATTTATGAAATCGCCACGGTTATAAAACTATGAAATCCTGAAAATGAGTGAGCAAAATGTACAGCCTTGGCTCGTACAGTTAGAGACTATGTCATTAGAGAACACGATATTATTTGTTTTATTAGAATGGCAACACCACGAAATATCATAGACGTATATCATAGTGTCTAAGTGAATTTCTCAGTAGTGCGTTGGATCGATCGTAGAGTTCAGTTGCTCTCTGAACGGCGTCTTTAAAGTAAAACCCAAATATTGTACGACGATAGTGATATACTTATTTGGCTAATATTAATCGCTTCAAATCTGCGACATATGTACGAACAAATTGAGCGCAATTTAATCGTAATTGTACCTTGGGAAATTGGCTTTCTTGGCTTTAACGACGACGTATATGAAGTACCTTTGCATCATCATAACCTGATCATCTATAAAGAAATAATTAATGAGACATAGAAAAGTATCTGATACAATCAGGGGGCTAATACAACGTACAAATTAAAATCTGCATTTTTACGTATATAACTTATTTTACACTACTCAATATATTAATCCAAATTAAATTTTGTGTTCGGGTAATTAGCCCTGGATATAGGTCGCAGCAAATACACCGTATTTATTTAAGTAGTTGTTTATCGCCGCAATAACTATATTTCTCGGAACTTAATCACAATTCAATAGAAACAGCGTTTTAAATCGAATAAAATACAAAAAGTACACATCGTTAAACAGAATGCGTGGGTTGATTCACATAAAACTGGTATTAATTGGTGCGTACACATGAGTAAATTATGTATCGCGTTATAGGAAATTGTATTGAAATATTCAAAGGGGAATAAATTCAATATCGGTCCCTGGGTGATGCACAATCAAATCCTTTCGACGTATGTTCAAAAAAACTTTAACGTTAACATAATACTTATTTAACACTCACTTAAAGTCATATTTGCTTAAACAATTTACGTTAACCATTTTGTATTTGGCGAATCGTCACCGTATGTGTGAATGACGTCAAACAGAAACTCAAGCCACTCAACAGTTTCAGTCTGGGCACTTAATGGTACTGTATAAAATTTACCCTTGATTGTCGAGTAATTTGCCTTTGAAGATTTTTACACAAGTACTACGAAACGAAAGAAAAAAGTTTTCTAAGAGAATTCAATGTAAGAATAAAATATTAGACGGAATTATTTTACTTTCAATCCGTTTTTTTTTTGTTTGCGGTTTTTGAATTAAGATACGCTGTACGAAATTGCAATGTTTAAAATATTCTTATTTAAACTATCTATGTAAGACATAAATGTACTATTTCTTTTTAATCAACTACATGCTCCTGACTCACGTTGGAAATTTAGATCAAAGCCATAGCGTTGTTTTCACGACGTTTTCCTTGTACACAAGAAAAAGCACAGCTCACTCACGCTCTCAAATTTAAACATATATATGTAATATTAAAATTATATTTTATATATAAAAGCGCATAATGCAAAAGGCGTCTTACAGAATTACGAGATCTCATAACAAAAAAGAAGCAAGTCTTAAACGTATTAAGATACACATTTTCCGCTATTTTTAACTACGTTTACAATACTTCAAAGCTTTTACGAGTTGCGAAAGATTCGCGTCGTTTCTTGCACATTTTCTTCGGTGCACTTATGAGCGTGGGTTGAATACAAAAGATAAATCAAATGGGGCGAGTGCGGGGTGAGATGAAATTCAATTCTGCGGTGTGATAAGTAGTTCCTACGCTTTGTTCTTTGTAGTGCAATTTCGAGGCGTTTGTGTGTAAGACTAAATATAATAGTATAAGGAAGTAATAACAGCGACTTTGCAGTCTTTGATATTAACAATAAGGAATGGTAACAGTTAGACATTGATGAGGAAATGTGACATGCCACAAGAAGTCACGGAACTGTAAACTTCTTAAATTAGAATAAAAAAGGATAATAAAATTGTACTGTATTCTAGAGAAATATATACTATGAAAATAAAGTATTACATAAATTAAGCAACGTAAAAATAACATTCTTTGTATCTAAACCTAAAAACCTTAAAAAATATAATATAATAACAAATAAAAATATTTAAAATGGTAAACCATTCATTTTCATATTCTGTGGGCCTTTTGCCATGTTGATATTTATATCTTATGTCCGGGAGTTGAAGTGTAATCATAAATCATTAACAGAATCGCACATTCGTGAAAAAGTCCGTGACGTTAATAGATTGTATTTTTTGTTCTTTTTATCAAAAATTCATACGTTTTTTATGTCTCAGAGAATTATGCGCCTTTGCATTTATTAGCATCTTTCACGATTCCATACTTACGTCCTACGAATAATATAAATTTTGAACATTACACTTGACAAAGAATTTTATCACAACTAGGTTAGTCACATGTAAATGCTTGTATAGTAAACATTGTGTCCTTTTATCTATAAATGAAAACAAAGAAACAGCCCCATGTCTGATTGAAGGCGGAGCTTACTTTCATGTGAAATAACACGTGATGTGTCAACCTGTGTTAAAAGCTTTAGCCTTGTTAAACATACTTGGCAGATTATAATTTAAAAATTGTTGACTCCTGTTTGACTTAGACGTCACTTAATTACTTAATGGGGGAAACAGTCTTCATGCGTATCATTATTTTCTATTAAAGGCAATTACAGAGCGGTGTTGGCCTAGTGGCTTCAGCGTGCGACTCTCATACCTGAGGTCGTAGGTTCGGTCCCCAGCTGTGCACCAATGGACTTTCTTTCTATGTGCGCATTTAACATTTGCTCAAACGGAGAAGTAAAGCATCGTGAGGAAACCGACATGTCTTAGACCCAAAAAGTCGACGGTTTCAGGCACTGGAGGCTGATGACCTACTTGCCTATCAGATTTAAAAATGATCATGAAACAGATTCAGAAATCTGAGGCCAAGACATAAAGAGGTTGTAGCGCCACTGATTTGTTTATTTATTAAAGGCAATTAAGCCAGTTTTCTGTGCCTATCAAAATTATTCTTAAACGGGTAATCAACCCAGAATCTTTGAATAATGCACAAACAAAATCAAAGTTATTTTATCAGTATTATATGTGTCATAATCAACAAAAATGAAATAGCAGTATTATTTTTTCACATTACCTCTAGAAATAATATTTCAATTTAGCTAGCGAGCCGTGTAAAGGGCAAAGGCGAGAAATTGATTGCGCGTAAACAAAAGACAGACGTAGAACACACAATGACGTGGCTCTGTTATTTATGTGGTTATATAATACTTTGTGGACTTATGTGACATTGATTTATAGACTATACATAACTATAGCTAGTAAACTTACGCACATAGTATCAAAATAAAATGAGATAAATAAAATATGTATTTATTTCTGTTGACTTATGGTGCCTTCGTTCAATTTTATTGCACTTCGTAATGTTGTGCATCGTTAGGTATGGTATTAAATATAATATTATAATTCATTAACCATTTTTTTAATAGGGGGCAAATGGCTAGGAGGCTGATGTTAAGTGATATCGACCTCATGGGCTCTCTAAATGCCAGGGTGGCTTTTCCCGAATTTGTACGCTCTCTTCTTGAAGAACTCTAGGTCCGTAACTCGAATGGTTTCGGAAATACTTCAGTGGGTAATTGGTTCCACATACTGCTGCGGCAAGAACTGCCTTAAATAACGCTTAGTTGTGGAACCGCGACGTAGAGGTGATACGGGTGGAATTCCTTATTCTGTATCGACGTCAGATGATGAAACTCAGCACTTGGACCATACCTATATTCGGATTAATCCGAACAATCTCCATGGTAAATGCGGTAGAAGATGCCGCTTAGAAGGAGAGTGCCTTCAAAGAGGGGAGTAACGACAACTTTAATATTATATTCACTAATTTACCACTTGCCCCTCAATCAAAGCGGTCTCAAAATGTCGCTTTTTAATTTGTTCTTCGCTATCGTAACCCATTCAATGAAAAAGGAAACAAAATGTATACAACAATTAGATCACACTAGGGAATAGACAGGACTACTGGGTTAAGAATCTTACGCTCAATGTTCACTAAGGGTCTGTTTCACAATGTATGGATAAAGTACCAAATGGCTATGCAACACATAAATTATTAGGGAGATAAATTGTGCTATTTGTCACTTCATCGGACTCATAACTTATCATGGACTTTATGTGACGAATAGCGCTATCTGACAGTCGTGAAATACAACAATAGTGTTTATCCTACCAATAAGTAATAAATAGCTAAATTGGAACTTATGTAGAACTTATCCGTACATTGTGAAACAGACCCTAAGTATTATAAATGCTGAACCTGTGTAAAAAGTTTATAAAGAGGTTTTAATGCTTATGATGACTTGTCACAATGACAGCTGACAGGCGGCATGACAATACAAACAATGATATCAAACAAATATCACAAAACGGGAATATTGTGTGTCACAAGAGATATAATACAAGTTTAAATGAAAAATACGATGTCGCCTCTGGGAATGAAAACTCAACACTAATATTTTATTTGAAACTTTATTCTGTAAAGTTGCGCATTTTGCAAGGAATTGAAAACTTCAGCTACATTATCGAAACGTTTTATATTTTGAATTGAATAGTTTATTATATAGTTAATAATGGGTTAATTGTTACTTAAGTCATATAGTAAAAATTTAATAAGTTTATCGTAGGCTTTATAAACGGTCTTTTGTAGCCATATTCTTCTGTATATTACATATATATCTTATATATGCATATTAAATCAAATTATACCTGGGCATACCTATTGAAATTGAATCGTCATCTAATAAGCAACCAGTATCTTACTAAGTTGTGTTTTGTGTAAAAACCAAAATAAACCAGCAGAATTTTCCATATTCCGCCTGCAAAAACCTTCGAATTCAGGCACCTCTCAATCGAATTCGTCGCGAATATAACTTATCCAGAGCTTGACATTTTCGATAGTGTGCTGATCAATTTAAAAAAATAGCAATGTGCTTATCTTATACCTAATCCGCTGTTTGACTAGTAGTCAAATTTGTTTAGGAAAATCTAAAATTGAAAGTGTGATATTTTTATTATTTAATTTTTTCTATAATTAATGTTTACCATAATTGTCATGTATTTTAGAAAAGATAGCTTGTAACATATATTGTATATATGTTAACGTAAAATTGTAAAAACCGTTAGATTGTAATCTATCGGTTATCGGTTATCGGTATTCGGTAGATTGTACTACACTAACTTAGTTATCATTCAAACTTCTTTGGTCAATTACAGATTAATTTTACTTCCCAACAATTTCATATAACTACCGAATAATAATACGTTAAATTGCAAGCAGTATGTTGAGTTGACAATCTTTCGACAGTTTACAATCTCGCGAGATAGATTACAATCTAACGGTTTTTACAATTTTACGGTGACATATATAGCATATAACGTGCTGAACTTGAATAAATAAATGCTAACCTGTTTAAAATATTTATATTCCAAGTCTTAGCTTGGCGCGGAACGACTGAATATTTAAATCCATCGTATTTTTACTTTATGAAACTATGCGCTAGCAACTGATTTTTATTAAGGTTTGAACATCTATAAAGTCTATGGTCCATATTCCAATTTTTCGGTAGACAATCTCGTCCTGACTATCGTGAAAACTACTATTTATTTACAACTTATGTTTGGCCAAATGTCAACTAAAAATATAGTTTTTATTTGTGTTTTATTTATAGAACTACATATTATACAACTTAGTTACTTTTATAAAATTAATTTCTAAGCGCCGCCGCACACTTCGCACACAGGCTCCATGACAATGAGGGTGCCGCCACCGAAATAATTTTTGTTACACTTACACAACAACAGTTTTTTTTGGAGCGGAGTGTCGATAAGTAAGTAGGTACAATAGACGCAAATTAAAATAAACTAAACATATATTTCGCTTATTTTACACGTCTCCAAAGATAATATTTACGTTTGTGGTTTAATTTTACTTTGTTTGTCTGTCTTTAATTTATGATAATGCTGCCGATGCTCCCTCTTCGAATAAGAGGAAGCGAACCGATTTTATCTATTTAGCAAAGTATAATCTACGTATATAAAACCGGAGAAATTTTTTTGGTCAAAATTAACAAATACAAAAAAAATTTTGAAACATGCAGATTCATACCAAAAGAAGCGTTTCAGCGGTAAGTACATTTTTAAATCATTGTATATTACCCCCCATCCGCTTCACAAATAGGCCGCTTGCCGAAGAGCTATGTAATTACATACTACATAAAATATGGTTTGAAAATATTATATTTAATATTTTTTAACGCCTATCCTTTTGTTACAAATACCGACTGAGTAATGTATAACAATATTGAGCAAAAGGCTTTAAATTCGATTCTTAAAGCTTAACAAACCCTTTGTTAGGCCCAATCTTAAGGAATATTACTATTGGATATAGATTATTCAAATCCGTCTTTAGAACTAAGTTTGCAAACGTTTCAACCGCAACGTTTACCTCGATCGTCTCATTTGATTGACAAATATTTACTCTACGCTTCTGCGGTCTGTGGTATTGTCTTTGCTTACAAAATGTGTATATTTAATACGGTACTAAGAATCTGTAGCTTAACGTTGATAATAATAAGCAGCACTAACCTCAAATTTATTTAAAAAATCTTGCATTGAGGTTCGTTTTCCATTCGCCAAAATCAAACGTTAATCAAAATACAGAATAAAGCAGTTCCTTTAACAATAATGTTTGTTTTTTAGATAGTCCTTTCAGATATTTTAAAAGTTTTGATGGACTTCCACTAGACAAATTCGATTAAAGGTTCTAAAGTTGGTTTATATACTGGTCCTAACGAAAGTTGGCGCTAAAGTTACAAACAACATGATCATGATAACGTCTTTACTCAACGTTGGCATACTAATTAAATACTGCATCAGAATGGAGTTCACTTTATTATGTTGTTACTATTATACGTTTTTTTACTGACATTGGAAAAAAGGAAACATTATAGCCGTGTCTCACTTATGGAGACCGGCCCTGGCCTACCACTAGCAAAAGCAATTTACAGATTGTCAACGGGACATTGAATGGAGTATGTTGAACATACCGAGGTGTGACAGATGGATGACCATAAATATAAGGAAAAGACAGAAATATCCGATGTATTAACAAAAATTTAAAAACTTAAATGGACTTGGACTGGGCGTATCATACAGTCGAAGAAAAATGCACGAAAGACGTCATAGAATGATATCCCAGGGATGGGAGGAAGAAAACAGGCCGTCCAATAAAGAGAAGGAATGACAATATACCAGAAGGATGGAGAAGATTAGCTCGTGAAAGAGACGAGTAGAAACAACAAGGGGAGGACTATGTCAGAAGACAACCTGACCAAATGGCTGCAGATATCTAGTGTTCTAAAAAAATATAGTTGAAATGTATGTTATCGCTTAGAATAAAATTATTAGTTTATTATTAATTAAAGATATATATCCATTATTACGCGGTAAATGTAATGCATGAAAATGAGTTTTGATTAAAAATTAATTATATCCAAATTTTTCTTACAGGCGTTGCCTAGGCTCTGTATTTAGTATTATATAGAGTATTCGTCTCACAATTTGAATATAAATAAAACATCAGACCGTACATTTTTTGTACAAAATCGCGAATTTCTCCCGAGACAATGTTAAGAACGGGATGTGGGGTCACAAAGATGAAAGATTCAAAGAATTACTCAAGATAAGCAGCTTCAAATTCAAAGGTATCGAGTTCGCCTCGTTGAATCTCTACAAACATAACTATATAAGTACACAAATCTCAAATTTATTATAGAAAAACTTAAAATATATAGATTATAGATATGATACATTTTTGAATATATAAAAAGGGGGCAAACGAGCCTACGGGACGCTCAAAAAGGGCATTCATCGCAGCCCATGGACACCCATTTCTAGTGGGTGCGTTGCCGGCCTTTGAGGGAGGAGTACACTATAACTTTCAAAAGTTGGAGGTCGTATCTCTCATGGAAGACCCCCACTGGGAGTCGATTCCACAGTTAGCTAGTTCGTATAATAAAATGCCCTGTAAAACGGACTGCGGACTTCCAGCTATAAAGGTGTAATTTAATGAATATTCGTTTCTAATTTACTCGTATTTATTGTACTACTATCGCGGTATCTTCTATATATTATACACTTTAAAGCAAATAACACCAGTATAAATACTATTTAAAATATATTATTACAGATATACACCACAACCTTATTTTTTCAATATAACTAACAGTTTAATGGGCTTGATTTGTGACGAACTTTTCCAGTCAAAAATATAAAAAACTGCGACCTCTTATCTTATATATTTTTTACGATTGAATACGTAGAAAAGCTAAATATTAACAACATAAAGAGTAACAAAACAAAATATAAAATGTTTATGATTATCTAAAATCACGGAACTGAAGAATTAGACTTTCAAATAACATAAGTGTAGAAGCTTAGCGAATGGGATCAAGAAAAAAGTTCTATACTTTGTCCTGATAATATTACGAACCTAATTGGAGGTTCAAAGAAATGTATTAGCAATGTTTACTCCAAAATGAAACACACTCCTAAACATATTCATATTATATCATAATTGCCAATTCCTTGTCTCTTGTTCAACGATAAATTAAGAATTCGAATTATCAATTGTCTACATTGATAAGTCAATTGTCAACAGACAATGGTAAGATATTTGATGTTATTATATTATATTAACAGCCGCTTTATTAGTGTCGATTTTCGTTTTTTTTTGCAGTGCCAAAATTGTTTTTGATGAATTATTTCTTGGCTGACTTCCTTTTTATTTCTTTTAAAGTCAAGGTAATTTGGAGAATACGTTGCCAAAATGGACTTTAGACGTAACATATTCCATTAAGCTTTCTGAATTTTAGTTAAAACACAAGAGCAAAATTAAAGCAATAAATCGTTTCTCAAATTCAAATTCTACTCGAATTGAGGTAACATTTTTAAGAATTTAGATTTTTGACATATGAAGTGATGGAGATCGAAGCTTTTATAGCACATAAACACTGCTAATTTTACTGAGTGGTGTTTTGTATTCCTTTAAAAAATTTTTTAAAGAATATTTGTCAAGTTAGCTTTTGAAGGCACATTTCGTCGCACACTGCTAATCAAAGAAACATATTATATCTGTCGTATTCCCGGACCACGCGCTATAAAAAGGCGTATATTTTTTTAAAATACTGGTCGGCATTCTATTATTTAAAATGTGCCACAAATGTTTATAAAACAATATAATAAATATCCTTAATTATATCGGAGCAACAATTAATGCAATTTCCAATTTAAAAGCATTTATATTAAACTTTTCTCAGTTCTTGCCATTGAGAAACACGGACGATAGAAGAGCTAAATCTCGTTACAAATTAATGAGTGGTTTAGCTGGAAACCGTCGTTTGTATTTCTTTTCATTTATTTTTTCAGTAAAAAGCTTTAAGTTGTCTGAGAAATGTGCTCTGGTATAAATGTCTTTTAGATGAGTTTATTTTGTCCACTCCAAATCACGCTATTTCTGCGCTGTGTCTCTCTCTGTCATGTCTAAATGGTCTTCCTCTTTTGCGTGAGTTAATTGGGCACCAGATTAAAATTTTCTTGCACTACTTTTCTGTTCTTCTTGCCATGTACCCCGCCCATTTCCACTTATGTTTATATATTTTCATTGTGACATCTATTCTTTTCTTTCTTATCTATATCTTGTAGTTTTGTATGCTGCTATCATATTAACACATAGTTATTTATTATTTCAGTAAAAAGCTTTAGACTTTATTTTATTTTAGTTATAGTAACGTGTTATTTTGAGTATTTTTTTTTGTTAATAATGTTTGCATTTCTTGTACTCTACCCTCTGTAGGTGTTTTTTTTTTCATTGTTCCACATTAGGGTTGCCTGGAAGAAATCGCTTGTTAGCGATAAGGCCGCCCGTTGCCTTATAACTTTTGTAACCTGCTTTTTTATTTTTGTTATGTGTATGTTTGTGAATAAGGTAATAGAGCATAAATAAATAAATAAGTTGTCTGGGAAATTTGCTCTGGTATCTGTCTTTTAGATGCATTTATTTTAACGACTTTCGTAATATTTGTGTTCTATGTAGAAGTATAGTATTTTTTTAATAACGCAGACTGACCAGGTTAGGAATCACATTCGTCCATCAATTTACAATAACATACAACACATTGAGCTTTTAGTTAGATTCATTAAATTGAAATTTTAAAATCTACTTATTATTTTATATTTTAGCATAAATTTCAAAAGGTTTAAAATATTGTATAGAAAAAGATATCAAAATGAAAACAATGTGGGATGAGTTTGAAATAATCGTTCAATAATCATCTTCATACATAGTATTGTCTTTGATTAACATAACTTTTATTCATTTAAATTTATAATAATACATAACTTCAATCCGGTCAAAATAGTGTTTTATCTTCATACAGTTTATTACATCTTGTACCGTTACCTCGTAGTACATAAAAACAAAAAGAAATTACGGGAACTCGGAACGAAGACCTGTAGTTTATTGCCAATTCACATTATTGCCTATATCCGAAAACGGCACGTATAAACTAAGTGTAAGCCGAATTCTTTTACACATTAAGGAAATATGGCTTAGTTTTCCCTACCAATGCATGTAGTAAGGATCGTTATGGCATGAATCACTTAGGTTCTTGTATCAAAAATAAAAATCTAGTGACGTAATTTTTAATAGATCTTAAGTCTTTTCAAGCTGTAGCTGAAAATACCTTGATTAAGATCTAATCAATACTACCAGTCTTGCAATACTTTTTGGTTTGTGAAGTTTTACGTACAATTTTAATGGTTATAATGTTATAGTGTATATTATGTCACTGGCCTTAGTATATAAGTTAGTAATTTAAATATGTTCGACGTCCTGGTGGACAGAAAAACTGTGTCCAGTTTGTGTTTCCACCACACCAACTTATTTTCAATTTAAGATCACGTATAAAATAAATAAATCAATCAAAATAAATATTTATGCACATCGTATAAGCCTGTTATAAGAAAAATGTTACTAATAAATCATGAATTGGCAAGTCTGATGTATACGGATGTTATAACAAGTGTTGGAGGAAGACATTTACAATGCTTAAACAATGCAGAGGCCTAGTTTAACGGGTGAATAAGACAGAAATGGAGTCATTTGATCTGTTTTTTTAAAGGTTCAAGACGATGCAGCTGCTTTACACGGGGTTAGTTATTATTACTATTATTAGTTATAAATCTTTATATAAATAATAATAATAAGGCTTTATTTGTCCAGATCCTATTTATAACATACAAAAAGAAATATATATACAATTTTATTAAGCGTAGATGTAGTTCCGTCTGGGCGAAGGCCTTCAACTTTTTCCACCCTAGTTTAGTTTTTGTCGTCGTCATCCAGTTTTTGCCAGCTATCCTTTCACTATTAATAATACTTAAGGTAATTCCAGCTAGCCGTAATTAACATATAGGTAATTCTCGTGTCCCAGTGTTTTTAACTCCTTCTAAATAGCTTCACAGACTTATGATTAATGATTGTGGTGCTCGTAAATGACTTTCAAAAGCACTATCAGCTCATTACAACCCTACGCCCGACCACGTCGTCTAGTTTTGGTCCAAGGCAATGTTTTTCTTTGGGCGTGAATGGTTCGAACTTTGGGTTGACTACTCGACAGTATTTGAGTAAACAAAAACCTTCATAGATCTCATTTATAAATTTACCCTTCGTAAGGTTAGACAAGCTGAATTAATATCAGTTTGACGTGTAGTTACAGGTTACCGGGCGAAGTTAAACGGCTAAATCGTTTTCCGATAACCTAAAAAGTCGTCTTTAATAGCTGGTTTAAGAATTAGAATATTGGGTTTTCGTGTCTGAGGACGTGATAAAATTATTAATGCTAATAATATTTATGGAGGACTTCTTCAATCATTACTACTGCTATCATAATGATAAAATTTAGATACTTTAAATACATTTATATTTCTATCATATAATTCATTCCTAGGTATCTGTTTGCCCTTTTTTGGGGCCCCAAACAAATCCCGCCATTTCTGTCTGCACTCTGCCTCTTTTTGTCGTGTACCAGCTGATGTTTCCTTAACCTGGTCTATCCACCTTCTAAATGGTCTTCCACATTTGCGTGCGTACCTTGGGCACCAGATTGATACTTTCTTCCACCACTTTTCTGTTCCTCTTGCCGTGAGCCCCACCCATTTCTACTGAGGTTTATTTATTTTCATTGTACCTATTCTTTTCTTCCATATCATACATCGTTCCATCGATGACACACCTGTATTGTACGCTGCTATCATATTAATACATAATTATTTCTTTTCGTTTATTTTTTCAGTAAAAAGCTCTAAATTGACTGAGAAACGTGCTCCGGTATAGATGTCTTTTAGATGCGTTTATTTTAACGACTTTGGTGATCGTTTCGTAATTTCCATGTCACGGTATTAAGTATTTTAAAAACACACACTGGCCAGGTCAGAATATCATACGTATTCATACTAATACATAATGAATCAGTAGAAAACGCATATTTTCACAACATTTACTTGTGTGGAAACAGTTTCAAATAGCCTGTTTAAAATCACATTTACACAAAAAAGGCATAAACAAATAATATGTTACTACTGTTGTGTCGCCATCTAGAATAAAATAAACTGTCACCGATAGAAATCGTTTGTAGGAAGTCTCAGCAAGTATCGAGTAAAAAATAATATATACAATTTCTTCCTCCCTAGTCTTTCAACTAGATATGCGTTTCTTCGTGATGTAAATCACGCGATCACCAATGAGGTCATACCATGTAATTTGTTTTTAATATGGATTTCGTACTTATATGACGTGTTTTTCGGGAGTACCAATACCAGCCAAAGGCGAATTAATTAGTCTATCAGTGTGAGAAAGAGATTGTGTAAGAAATCGACTTCAAAAGGATAGGTTGTTATCACAAAACTACATTACTGCATTAGTACACTATTCGTACACAACAGTGACGTAATTGTATATATAGAGTAATAAAAACTACTTTATTTGACTTAAAAACATTACATTTTGTACTTACATTTAAAAGATTGTAAACATACATTATGCTACGAATCGTTGAGATACAATATTCATTGTGGTTATATATAATATATATATCATAATTATGCTTCATCTTTTACCGGTGAAAATTACCGGTAAAATATTTTGAGACCGCTCTCTATCTACCCTCGGGAATATACCTCAGTGCTATAGGAGCCTAAACATACAAGATAAGGCTTAATTGTATTTATAAGACCCCTTTACATTAATTAGACAACATCGTAAGTAAGTTTAGTATAGTGAGGCCTAATTCTCCTAAATCAGTGTCTGTTTTCCCATAATAATTTACAGCGGTGGCAAGTAGGTTATTTCACTCCGTCGATTTTTGTCATTCAACTAGCACAGTCGACATAAGGGATGAGAAGCCTACATCTAACCACTAAGCTTACGCTGTTGCAATAAACAGTGTATGGTTTAAAATATTCTTTGATTTAATTCATGTAAAGTTACGTTCACTCAGGGCATGTAGCCCGTTATACGGATGACAGATGGTTTAAAACTGTAACCGAATGGACTTTCCAAAAGGAAAAAAAACAACAGACCAATAGAGCGATGGGCCGACAGAAGATGGCACAACATAAAATAGGGTGGAAAGCGGTGGAGTTGGCTGTCTCCCGGACAGGGGCCACATCTTAGAGTAGTGAAAATTGTATTTATATATTCTTGTGTAAATGTATCGCAATAAGATGTGGACGAATAAAGGTTTATTATTATTATTAAAGTTACGTTAACATTTGGTTAAGTCACGCTGTAAATATGTGTAAAACATAAATGTTCAAATAGAGAAGAATCACTAAGCTTAATGTCTCTAACATAACTGTCTGTTTTAATAACTTAATTTGAAGTAAGTTTGAAGATACACCTAATCAGGTCAACCAAAAGCACTAAAAACTAATATGAAGATATAGTTGTATAGAAAATCACATGAAATCTTCGTAAAAGCGAACGTCACGGAATTCTATATAAACTTCCAGTAAAATATAATTAGCATACGAGGTTTCCTGATTTTAAATCGTTAAATTTAATTTAAAAGCGTTTGACTAATTTACTGCAACCACATTCTAAATAAAACATTATAAATTAATTTTGATAACCATAATGCAGTGGTTTCTGTAAATAGATAACTGCCATGGTTTTAGTAGAAATAATGTTTTCACATGTTACAGTGCGGAAGCTGTGGAAATACCACGGGTTTGGAAAGGTAAGGAAACATTACATTTTAAAGCTTTTGACTACATCGAACAAACATGCTTATGTGGTAATGGGTGCAGAGGTCATTTCTACAGTAGTCCTGTAGAATAACGCTGTCAGCTGAAAACTAGTAAAAAGCCTGTTTAATAACACATATAACTCTTCAATATCCAAAATATATAAATTATACAGTCTTAATTAAAAATTGAATTCTGGTCATGGTATGAGTAAGCAGTGCAGTTCAGTTGCAGGTCGTCACTGGGCTCGCAATAAGAGCTCATGGTAGACCCTATAATAGAGATACAAGATAATCGTTGTCACCAATATTAGCTACGCGCTTTTCTAAGACATGATTATTTTATATGAAAGACTTTTCAGCAGTCGTTCATATAAATCCATTTATTTAAATAAATTGTTTATTATTGTGAATTATGTCTTAATATCATTAAAATTAAATAACTTTTAAACAATGCTTAGCTTAAATAAAGGCTGGAATCAAAATGTAATCGTCCCAGCGAAGTCTTCATGCATTTTTAATTTGGACCAGACTAATTTACTAAACCACGACTCTTGGGGCTTTTTGTTTTATAAAGACTTTAAGCCCAAGAAAATATTAGAATTTAAATAATGGCGTTTTGAAATACATTTTTAACGTTGATTGTATATTTTGAACTATTTATTCAACGGTAGTATTCGATCACCAATTTTGCACGAGCTTTGAACAAATGACAAGACATGGTTGCGTAGAAGTGATCGCTTACTAGCAATAAGGCTCTCCGTTATTTAAAATCAGTTTAATAAAACGCCAAAAAATACCTATTCTTGACTAAAAAAATCTTATCAGTTTGACCTGTGATATTCTTATGAGACAGGAGGGTAACTTTCACTTAAATGCTTACCACCGCCATCGACACCTGTAACACCAGGAAGCTTGCAAGCGTGTTGGTGTTCTTTAAGGTTTTACGTTCTTCTTTCTTTAGTCATAAAGGTTTAAATCGGTAAGTCGGTAAGTCATATGGAGGCGATTTGATTTCATTCATGTTCCAACTATAGGTTTACAATTTAAATTACATAAAAATCTGTTAGTTAATCACTTTCAGTTGAAGTCTTGATGTTTAAAACGTTTGCGAGTGTCTTTAAAATCTGACAAAACTTTATTTCAGCAATTGTAGCGTTTTCTTTCAAATGTAAACCCTAATAGCTATTGTGCTTGTAAGAATAGTACAGCGCTGAGTGCCTTTTTAACATCTCCAGATGAAACCTAAACAAAGCTTTTGTAAGAATTTATTTGTATATTCAAAACTATTTTGAAACATCAATTTAAAATATTGTCATTGCGGTTTATATATGGAACGTCCTGTTATTTACTAGATAAGGTACATATTTCTACGTAGATAATTTATAAATATTTTGCCATTTTAATTCGCCGGGAATCAAATCCTTTAAAAATGAAGTGTGCTGAATAGTTGGTTCATACTTTCTGCCTCTGCCTCCGCACGAGCTTACTCCGCACCACTTCGATGGTTGGAAATCTTCCATCGTCCGCTTTCTCCCCGTAGAAGTCTTTCCAATAAAGGGCCTTCAGGTATTGAAAGAAACAGCGTCACCCTCTTTTAAAGGTCTGCAACGGACCCACTATCAAAATGAGTTTTCTGCGGTAGCGGCCTTTTATCCCATTGTAGAAATAAGGTAACTTGATAGACACGGCTACTTAATGTAACTCAAAGCCGAATTTCGTTCTTTGGTGGTTGACATTTATTGTTCAAGAAATATTTATTTGGGTTTTTAGTGTATAAAGTATCGGCGGGTGAGTATATAGCACAAAAAACCAAAAAAAAATGGCTTTTATTCGATTGTGGTTCACGGTACAATCCATTTGACCAATCACAAACAAGCGATATACATCATAGTTGCGTTTTTGTTTTTGATACTATCGATCCCGTGGTGTGAGCTATAGTACAAAAGTATTATATTAGATGTGTTAGAAGTTAGTCAAATTTGTATTGTGACCAATTAGTATTTTGTTTGCGAAAGCGAAATTCCGAATAACGACTCCATATAATTCCAAATGTTGTGGCTTGTTCGTAACAGTTATAGCTGTTTAGCAAATCACGAGCGAAATGCTCTTTGGATTGACTTTAATTATCCCAACACGGGAAATCTGTTTTATTGAACTGTGTACGGCGTTCGTTAAATTTTCATTTGTGTTATTCATGAAAGTTTGTTGTTGAACAAATGTTTTTTTTTGTAAAAACCTTGTTAAAGTTATGGTAAAGCGTGTGTTTAAACTAAAGATTATTAACTATTAACCAATTAAAACATCCTCGAAGTTGTGAGAATACCAGCATATTTTAAGTTCCATTACTTACTTAAAACAATAATAATAATAATCTTTATAAATTTTTCTCACAAAAACTTAGTACATAAACAATATAAGGATATATAATACATATAAGGAAACCACATGGGGTATGTGTGTGTGCGTATGTGTGTGGGTGTGTGTATGTGTGTTGAAGCCATTGGGCCAACACTGCTCCAAAATTTAATATTTAAAAATATTCACGTATCCCGAGTGCAGAAGTATACAAAATCTGAGAAGCCACACAAACTTTGGAAGTGATAATAAGTTTGGCTTCAACTTGAACATTTCCTTAGATGACTCCCACTACTTTAAAGTTAGTTGATTTTAAATCAAAATTTAAAACTATTTTCTATAAATATTATACTATTTTTCTGAATTTTTTTTTAAATAAAACATTTATACTTGACACTAACCGAAACTAGGAGTAATGGACCGATTTTAGAAATTCTTTTACCATTTGAATGCTACTTTATCACTGATTAATATAGGCAGCAACCGTTACCCAAGGTGTATAAAAAGTGCCTATAAAATATCTTAATATTGCATGCGCTTGATCATGATAGAAAAAAAATTATGTTCCACAATATTAAAGAATATGTCAATATAAACAACATTTTTTTTAGAAATAAATGTCGACCCGTGCAAAGCCAGGGCGGACCGCTAGTAGTGTATAAAGAAAGGACAATTTTACCATGAAATGTAAAAGGGGTACCGAAATAACTGGTTATAAAGACTGTTGTTGCTACAATTATTATCGTTCAATTATAATAAAAGATCTACTTATGTGGTAGAGTTTATTAAATGTTGTAACAAACGCTACGGCTTAATATTCCAGGCTGCTAGTTAAATGGCCCTCTTTAGTAAAAGGCTAGACTGTTAATTGAACGCCTTATTAAGCTAGTTGGCTGCGACAGATACATTGGTAAAAACTATCCAATTCCAGTAGTGTTAGACATATATCACCTGACACACAGCCAAAGACAAATGGGACAAATTGTGACACCTGCTGAAATAGTCGAGGGCAATTTGTTCGTTGCCTTAATTCAGGTAGCAAAGGGCAACTTCGGACACACACCATTCCTCCGATAAGCTCGACATTATTTAAAAATAAATTTGATCGGGAGTGTTAAATTACAGCTTAGTTGCTTTAAATAGAACCGTTCAATTTATAACAATAATTATAAAGCATGTCAGTAAACCAGCCATTTATAACCGTAATCGCTTAATTTCATCTAATTAGAATCTATTTCCCCCACTCTGGCTTCGGTTAGAGCAATTATCATTACTCATTCCACTGTAATCGTCCTCAAAATCTCGCAGCGTTTTAGCATTTTAATTAGTGTTTAGAAAATTATTTTCTTAAATCGTTTAAGATAATCACAATGAAATATTATCTAAAAAAACACTAACGTAGCATTGCGTCATCAGTTACGCATCATTAAAATTGGTCTTCAGAAGGTGATCATAGTTTAACTTAATATTACGCAAGGATTTATCAGTACCAATCTAGTGGATATTGTGAAAAATATGGAGGATGTAGATTTTTTCGAATTTCAATAAGAATTAGTAAAAAAATCAATTTTCTTATAAAAACGCAAAATAAATTATAACTCTGCAGGGGTGGAGCTTAAGGACCTTCCATAGAACAATTGATGATAGATGACCCCATCTTACGTCTAGTTGCGTTTGATCCACGACTTTTTGGCCAACCTGTATATTAATGTAAAAAATCACGTTTATTATAAATTTTTCGACATAAGCAAGTAGAAGTTAAGCATCTGGTCGTTGCGTTACACGTTTGTACGTTCGTCATATTACATATTAAACTCTTTACATCATTTTAATTAGACCAAAAGGCAAAGCAATCCCTGTGATGAATATTGAAAAGTTACTCCTATATAAATAAAGTAAGTGTTCTTGCTAAATGGTTTTACGGTACAATTATAAGGAGAGATGCCAACTCACGCCCCATTTGTTAGAAGTTTGCCCGACAAAGCCGTAATCTTCTATTGTTTGCTACTTATTGAGGAAACCGAGTGAACATTATATATTTTCTTTTTGAATATTTCATTTCAGTGGTCATTGATTAAATAGAGTCTGGCTAATGAAAGAAGATAACGAAAAAGCGCGGCAAATTCAAAAAAAAAATGTATGGTATCCCTAGAAGTTTGATACATTTTGTGGATTAAACTTACTTGATACTTGATTTTATTGTCTTTTACTATTGATACTTAAAATTACTAGCATTGCATGGAAAACTTAAACTATATTTATTATAAAACACAACTTTATTCGGAATAATCAAATAGTTTAGGCTATTATACCTGTTAACTATTCGGAAAAAATATATAATAGAAATAAAAATGAGTAATTGCATGAAGTATCAAGACAATAAATCATACTAACCTAAGAAATACGATGACATTCTGTGTTGCCATCAGAAAGTTTTCAAATAAATCAATTATCTTCTTTCATTAGCCAGACTCTATCCCACAAATAAACTGTCATCGCCCTAATCTGTGTATGGAATGCATCAGCTGTCACTTATCACTATTGATCCCGCCGCCGAATTTAATTCCTTTTCTTTTATTGCTAAAGTGCGCTCGTTGCGTTATAATTATGGAGCTATACAATTGACAAACAATTTAATGTCGACATCAAATAAATTAAATGAATCTGATTTTCAGCATTTTATTAAGATTTTTTTAAATAATTTTATTAAGATTTTATAAAATAATTTTATTGATATTTAGGTAAAGAGATGACAAGCGTAATAACTATTTACATCTGTATACATATCGTGATAACTGAACATATATTGGGCCGGTATATTCACATAAAAATATATAAGTAATGTTATTGGCTATACACGTATTTAATATCAATATAGTGCCTCAGCGGGCATGTTCAATCAGTCTCGCATCCGGCGGAAGTCCTCTCGAGAGTTCCACAGAATATGCAACTATAAAGCGTTGTCTATGCATTAACTAATATTGTAGGGGAGACCGGGTACAAAAGTAACAGCGGGTCGAAAGTAACAAATGCTCTCCAGATTCACCCAATGGGCGAAAACAGCTTCGCCGCCGTCAGGCGATAGCTGAGAGTGCCCCCCTCACTTGTAGTTAGTCGCCGTGTACTCCACGCACTGTTAGGTTATGTGAGAGGATACTACGTGTTTTTACAAACCAAAACTAAGTTTTTCGATATTTTGTTATTTAATGTTTACATAGTCGTAAAAGGATGGTAGTAATCTGAATGTTTGCATATCTATTTTTGATTAGATTGATTGTACATTGTTTAAATTTGATTTTGTTTAGCATGTTCCGTTTTTAAGTTATATTTCATGTTTCAACAAAAATGAGGAAGGGTACAAAAGTAACATAGTCCTATGGGTACACAAGTAACAAACAAACCTAGCAAGATTGTTGCTCAAAAAGGAACTAAACAAGTAGGTGCAGTAACCTCAGAACGTGGATGATTAGTAACTGTTGCTGTTGCGATTAATGCTCAAGGAAGACATATACCTTCTTTTTCGTATTCCCATTGAAACAATTCCAAGACCACATGATTCTTGAGGGTCCTGTTGGTTGTGTCGGAGCTGGCAATGCTAGTGGATGTATGCAGAATGCAGAACTTTTACTTTTTAAATAAATAATTGTTGATTAAAGATATAATATTGTATTAATTACCAACCTCTTCGTCTTGTTACTTTCGACCTGCCTATGTGGTCGAAAGTAACAACTGATGTTTTTTTTTTAACTGTCTGTTTTTCATATAAAACACACCATAGTAAAATAAATCGAGCTGCTAGTGTAAAGAACATAAACTGAATTTATATATGGTTATATTAATTTAATGACAATATTAAAACCTAGCCACAAATCAAGTGTGAAGTACAAAGTGTTACTTTTGTACCCGGTCTCCCCTACATTTACATATTTACTTCATTGCTCATGCTACAAGATGATGAAGTCTATGCCAATATTGTAATTTCTTATATTTGGTCCATGATGATTGTTGTGAGGATGTGTAGAAGCGATTATATTTCAACTATTAAAATTTCATTTAGTATTTACCTTCATTATACATAAATGACCTGACATGGTCTTGTTCTTGTTGTTGTTATTTAATGAAATTTAAATAAAACTCCTCATTTGTTTTATTCTGACAAGATAGTTACTTCAAAAACTACTCAACATATTTTAATAATAATAATTAATTTGCAAGAATATGGTACAAGTATGTTATAGTGATACAATCTAAAGCTCGCATATTCTGCCACGCATAATGGCGTGCAAATTTGTCTTCAAAGGAATGTTACATAGAAGTTATATTATGCGTCATATCTTATATTATTTGTAGTGATAAAATATTATCAAAATATAATATTACAAATTTATAACGTCTATTCCCGTTTTGATAATATAATAAATGATAACTAACGCTAAATCGCAATGTACAGATATTAATATATCGCCTTGGGCAAAACCTCAAACAAATAATTAAAAATACGACATAAAATGACCTCATTCATCAAGATATAAAAATTAAAGATCAAATGAAATCCGATCGAATAACAAAACCACGAGATCATTCAACAATAAAAATGCCGGTTTCACGCATTTTACGTCCGTATAAACATTTCGAATAAACACACCACTAAAATGTTTCAATTTCATACAGAATTTTACGAACAAAATATTTTTTAGTTTACAACTGTAAGTGACCCACTAACCCCTTTGAAGGTATGCTAATTTCAGGTCAAGTATAATATAAGAGCTGGTTGAAAGTTGTTTTTTGAGGCATTTTTCTGCCAGACATTGAGGAGAACGGTCCTCTTTGATGCGTTGCCTTTATGATACTTTCTGTATTTTAAAGAGAAATAGTCTTACCGGCTTAAACAGATTTTAGAACATAAAAAAATATTTTTATAAAATCAATAGAAAATTTTACATAAATCTACTAGCTGCCCCCGCGAAATTTGTTCCTCCTTAATGTGATTTTACTTAGCCTACCTCTTTAGTACATACCAATTTGGATGATTTTGCTATGCCACCCCAGAAACTGTTCTGAATGTGTTCCGGAATAAATATTTTTTCAGGTGGTTCTGTGAATTTTTCTCTCGGAAGAAAAAGTAGGCGTTGATCGTAAAGGGGTGAAAATGAAGGGTTGTATGTATTTTTGTAGGTTGTATCATAAAAAAATAAAACCAAAAATGTTTGTCTAAAAATTTAAAAAATTGGGGTAAACACCCCTTATCACTTTTTGAGGGGTTTGAAAGATAGATAGTAGCCGTTTCTCAGACTTACTGAATATGCATAAAAAATTTCATAAAAATCGGTCGAGCCGTTTCGGAGGAGTATGGAAACGAACATTGTGAACGAACGAGAATTTTATATATATTATAGAAACGATTCATGAAAATCTATATAATTGTTTCTATGTGTGTCTAGTCCTGTCTATGATTATTTAAAATTCAAAACCGTCGAGGGATTTATGGTCGCGCCAGTTGTCGTTGTCAACATAACCTTTATTGTTATGTATGCGAGTAGCTTAGCAGTAATCTCATACTTTTTGTGAACAAATAACATTACGGGTGCCTGGCGAATTATATTAAATAGTATAACCGCCACGCCGTTTTATTTCCGAGTAGAGTCTATCATAGTGAATGTTCCGTCATCAGGGCTATGATAATACTATTTCATATGAAATATTCTAATTTAGGATGCCCGTAATTATGTGTTAGTACATGCAATATATCCACTATTATACGTTTTGGTTGAATAGGTCTTAATTATTTTGATTTAGTGCCTAGCGGATCTCATATAAATAAGATAATTGGTCGCTAAAACGCTGGCAAATGTAACTCATTTATAGAAGTTCTATTGCTTTGATATGAATTGCTGTTCATGGGTCTCGCTAAAACTCAATAATTTCTGCACCAATTTGGATGTTTATAATCTTGAAATATTTGTGGAAGTTCAAAGAAGGTTTAAACAGTGGGAATTATAAATAATTAGTAAAAAAAAATACTATAAACGACATTAATTTGAATTTTCGAATAAAAACTGTTCCTAGCTGGGAAATTCTTGATGTCTTTTGTCTGTTAAGAAATGAAAAAATGTCAATTGTTCGTCATATATTTATTACCATTAGTTTGTTCCATAGCTGTAGTACGAGGTCCGATCTCTGCGGGCTGTTTTAAAAATATGTATTAAGGACACATATATGTAGGTAATACGAAATTCACCACATCATAGTATGTTATAAATACAAAAACAAACCCAATAAAACTTTCTTTGAATCCTTTATTAAACATGACGAAGCGCGTTGGCCAATCAACTAAGTCAACATAATTTATACATGAATATTGCTGATTACGCCACTGTTTTCCTTCAGAATGAAAAATAATACGCCTTCGTAACAGTGCGGCGTATATATTCTGCATTATACCGCATTCCCTAATACAAAAAATATTCAACGGCGCCTTTCGCCCAGACGTTTGGCTGATATTATAACTGTATTATTAAGATATACATTGTTTGTTGAATATTTATCTGCGTAGCACATATTTATAGAAGTAATTAAACAATATTAACCCGTCTTGTATACCTACAAATATTATTTCTTCAAACTTCGTTACATTATAATAAAAACAAATAACATACATTACTAGGGATGCAACGGGTGCATGCTAACAAGCGATCTCTTCCAGGCAACTATATAAGGGAGAAAACGAAAAAAAGAAATACAAGTAACACTGAATACAATATAATACAATTGCCAAGCTTAATCTAAATTTAAATTAAAAAATTAATGAAATAAACTAAAAACTAAAATCTGACGGTTCATGAATTACAATGCAAAAGACTTTTAAATGAAGTAAGAGAGTTAGAAAATTCTCTAGCTCTTCTAGAATGGACATATAAATGTAGTATATCTCGAAAACAACTGAAGAGGTGACTGCGACAAATTTGGAATCTTGGACTGTTCCCAAGGAATATACCTAAATCAAAAAGGGTCATGACTTTTACTTTCCATTTGCATAAGGAATGTTTGCAGTAAATTTAATTTATCGGCAAAGATAAAAAAATAACAACACATATGGAAACCTAACAATATAAACCAATGAAAATGCATTTAAATAGCCTCATAAAGAGAGTAATTAAAAAATAAATAATGGATGGTCTGCTAAACTTTAAGGTGATCGTAAAATTTTTGGGGTATTTTTATATGTAACTTTGTGTGTATCAAACATTTTTTACAGTTTTTATTACAAACGAATTTGAAAATGTCGAATTTCACTTGTTTTCCTATTCATGGTAAATATTTGTTACGATTTTTATTACAAACATTCAACGTAAAAGTCGAAATTTGCTTGTTTTCCTATTCATGGTATCAGTAAAGTGCCATAACTACATAAAAATGTATTTAATTACATCTAAGTTGTTGAATATTTACCACCATTTTATTTATTAAAAGTTGCGCGTAAGCAGCTGAAATAATTAATGCTGCTTTCGCGCATCTGCATTACACTACAAGAGAGAAACTGACAATTATTAAAGATCTACGAAGTGCGTGTGACTGTGTTTATTACTTACACATCCATTAATAATATTAGTAACAAATATGAACCTATATTGCTCAGAGATAATGTAGCATTCTATATGAAACATTATATTTGATACAAATTAATTTATATTTAATAATGATTCAATTAAAACCAAAAAAGGAAAAGTGGAAATAGGCCGGTCACATTACCCGCATATTGGTCAAAAAGACCCTTACTTGGAATGGCGCAGTGGGAAGAAAACAGAGAGGATGCCCTCCAGAAACCTGGGAAGATGGAATAAAAGGGGTAACGGGGAAGGATTTGAAAATTTGGAGAAGGCCTTCATTCCGTCGGAGGACGTGTACCTACTACGAGGAAGGTTAAACAGAATGGACTTTATGTAATCCTGATTATGTAAACCTCGAATAGAGGCAATTTATTTTTTATTTTTATAATAATTTAATTGTAATCTTTTATATTGTTAGTACAGTTTTATAAATATCATCGTGCGGAGGTTATTTATACTTTTTACAGCTCATTAAATCGATCCACTTTATGCGTCAGTACATTGAAGAAAACGTGTATAATTAATTTTGACCTATTGTCCTGTAACAGTTATTAATGTGAAAATCTATTTTGTTCTAAATTGTGTTGGTTCTGTTTGCATTTCAAAACAAAAAATCATTAAATATTTGGGAACCTTTACATTTAACGTGCTTTTCATTAGCAAGGTAAATTAGTTAGTTGAACATATTACAAAGAAACTTATACAAATTATAATAATATCACAAAATATACAGACACAGATACAATTAAAGCAGACACAAAATGGTGTTATTTATGGTCAATTTTCAAACATTTTTCATCTTAGAATCTCATGTCGCATGTACTAGGAGGTCATAGAGGGCAAGGCGGTATCGACCGGGTTATACTCGACCATACAGCCCTCACGCGAATAAATGATTATGGAAACACCCTATTTACCCATTTCACTACAATGCCTACTAACACGGTTTCCGTATAGACGTCAAATACAGTAATTGACAGGATTAAATGCTCTATGGTTATTTCTAATAGTCTAAACCTCCGGATATAGTATCATTAAATCGTACTCTGGGCTAATGCTAACGACAATTCGTAGCTGAGTTGTTCATAATAAAGATATTTTATTACTATTAATCAAATAGTTTGTTTGATTTATATCTATATTTGATAGATTTTAGCGTGTTGTTCCCACGAGAATGTAAGTGCGTGCTTCTATTTCATCATGCTTACTGCTGATAGGGGACAAATCTTTGTTTTTAACATTTTTTTTATTATTAATTAATTATTAATTACTTAATCACGTGGAAAATGGTATAATGGTTGCAGATCCTTACAAACATTGTGTTATTGCCAGCTGTTCTTCTTGTCCATTCTACGCCCTTGTTTTGAGAACTGGAAGTAAATGTAAAATTAGAAGCATTTAATATGTATTTCTTTCTTGATGTTTATAAGTGTAAATTGTGTTACCTAAATGAATAAATGATTTTGGCTTTGACTTTGAATACTGTAAATGTTTAAAAGCTTTTATGTACGACCTTGACAATTACGATAAACACTTCCCTAAATAAATTGATAAACCTTATCAATCCAATTCAGAAAAGCATTTTTTTAGATACGCTCTTTAGATATGACTAAACACTTCAAAATGTATGATAAGAATATTTGTACTGAGCCTGGGCTATCTGTGCATAGCTCTGATGCATCTTTGAACTCTGAGGTCCTACGATCGTATTACAGCCCTGCGATTCTGTAACTCACCAAATGCCAAATCATAAAATGATTGCTTCAAGACTGATTTCAGAGCGACCGCCAATGCGAAAACCGCTGTGTGAGTTCGAAAAGTGAGTTACAGAATCGCAGGGCAGCTGTGATCTATTAAGACATACTCGTACGGTGAAAAAAAATCGTGTGAAAACCGAACAGACTTAAAAATCAGACGGCTGATCATCTACTTGCCTAATACGGAAAATTTATCAAATAAACACATGGATTAATTACTAAGAGGTAAAAATACTAAAAGAGTGATGTATTAATTCCTATTAGTAATGCTTGATTTAAAATACGTATTATACTGTATGCTATCAAAAGTCAAAAATGACACATGTAGGTGTTCATGTAGGTAACACAATGTACACTTATGAACGTCAAAAAAAGGAATATACATTAAATGCTTCTAATTTTACATTTACTGCCAGTTTTCAAATCAAGGGCGTAGAATGGGAGAGAAGAACTGGCAATAAACTCTCTGCCACTCTTTTTAATAGCCAAGTTTTTTGTTTTACACAACGTTTGTAAGGAGCTGCAACCATTACACTATGTTCCACGTGACATCTTAAGTCATAAATAATAATAAAATAAATTAAAAATAAAAATTGTTCTTCTATCAGCAGGAGGCATGGTGAAATAGGAGCACGCACTTACATTCCCGTCACTTTGTTGTCATAGACCCGTATTTTGATTATAAAATTCCCTAGTAAATTCAAAAGAAAGAATTAACAATATGACGCATTTTATTAACGATGCGAACAAAGCTCGATCCACTTCACACTATTTCAGATCTTTAATGAAGCGAGCCTTGTAGTCTGAAAAACATCGTTTATGCTAAAGTTGTTGTTTTATTTATACGCCATACTTATAAGGGGACGCATAATTTCTATTTTTACGAATTTTATTGTATATAAAAACATGCGTCTAACATACAAACGATGCTACATAAATAAAATATAACGGAAAATGATTATTCAGAAGGAAACTGTAGAATTTTATTCAACTTTTCAGTGAATAGATAAACCGTAAATTTTCATCCGAATATAATACAAGCAAATATAAAAGAAAATCCGACACAGGAGACTTTTAAATATGTCAGGGTTATAATTTCAACCTTTCAGCCGTATAACATTTTTAGAATATTTGCGACGAGCCAGCTTTATACGCATACTAGCATTCCTGGAAAAATACCGCTTAATGAAAAATTTAATATTAGGCTTACGAAATGTATTCTTATTTATTGTTTTAATTATATATATACCACACTTTTTGAGATTTTAAAAATAAATAATAAGGTGTATTACTTCGCAAAAGTCGAGATCTAAGAAGTTTTGCTACCGAAACTGATTGACCTAATTTCCTTTTCATTTTTATATATTTTTATAACATTCTGTCAAATTCAATTCAGTCAGGTGGTCATGTCAGGTTTAGGCTATGATGGAAAGAAACAAATAAGTACTTAAGTAAAAATAATTAAATTGTAGTTAAGGCTATAGTGTTTATGTTTTAGGCTTTTATTTTTTTACGTAACGTAATATATAATATCTAATACTGTGTTTGTTAAAAGTGCTTTAAGTTAAAATCAACTGTTGAGTGTGTCCAAAATTTAACTTTCTAGTAGATTTTTAAATTATATTTGAGTTTTATTCAGGAAACATATCATAACTTTGGTTGGTTACTCATTAAATAACAAAAACGGGTTACCGTTCAAAAACTTTACCATAAACAAATATTAATTAAACCGGCTTTAAAGCGCTTGATCCCTAAACTTTGCATACGAAACTAACGGATCGTTTAACTTTTGACATTTGTAAAGTCCAAGCAAATCAAGAATAGCGTTTATTAAATTTTTATTGAGGTAATTTTATAATGTTTTACATTACATGAAATGATTTCAATTTAGTAGTCTATAAATATTTATTTGTTTATTTTATTGTGGTAATAAATTAAAGTAAATCAGTGGCGCAAAATAAAAAATAAAATATGTTTATTATGGAATATAAGTATCACTTATTCCACGTCATTAAATTTGTACCAGTAGACATCCCTACTCATCGGCAAAGAAGACAGAGGGTGTAGGCCGAGAGAAAAAGCCGGCGTAAAAAACTGTCGGTACTTTTTAAGAACCTGTATCTGTTTCATGATTATTTCTCAATCTAATAGGCAAGTTGCCTCCTGTGCCTGACACACGTCAACTTTTTCTGTCTAAATCATGCCAGTTTCCTGACGAAGATTTCCTTCAGCATTCGATCGATTTAAGTGCCCACATAGAAAGAAAGTTTATTGGTGGTCGAACCTACGACCTCAGGGATGAGAGTCGCACGTTGAAGCCACTAGACCAACACTGCTCTTGTGGTAATATGCTAATAAATTCTAAAATATGTAAAAAATTCATAATAGAGCCGAATACTGCGATATTGATTTAAAAATGTCGTGCAAGATATCTCACGTGAAATAATACCACAAGAATTGAAGCTGAATATAAAGTTGTCAAAAATGTAAAACTGGCATTTGATATTGGGACACGTACCATAAATTGAGTGCAATGGAGTGTGACTCGATGAAATGTTACTGTTAAAAATGACTGCAACGTGCTTTATGTGAAATAATATTATTCATAACTACAACCTGCACTGCAGATGTCAATTGTGTACAAAGTCCAAGGGGAGTCGAGATAAACCATAAATAATATTTTTTATTATAAAATTATTTTTCAAATAATTTGACACCTTGATTGACCAGGTAGGTCCTCGGATGGAGGAGATATTCTTGAACATAACAATTTATTACAAGAGTTATGTAACCTAACATTAGTCAGTTCATATTAAGCCAATAAATTGTAAAACATCAGTTAAGTAATAAATGTGCCCTCTAGTTTTTAACCTCTGATATATTGTGATATAACATTCTCGTTCCCGATGATGATGTCTAAGAGGTCTACTACACTTATATTCTTTATATTTAACAGAAGTGTCACTTAGTTTTAAGAACCCTTAAATAAGCCAAGTTAGCAGTGTTGGCCTAGTGGCTTCAGCGTGCGACTCTCATACCTGAGGTCGTAGGTTCGATTCCCGGCTTTGAAGCAATGAACTTTCTTTCTATGTGCACATTTAACATTTGCTCGAACGGTGAAGGAAAACATCGTGAGGAAACCGACATGTCTTAGACCCAAACAAAAGTCTTACCTTCAAACAAAGCGTATCATTTATTTGAACATCCTTCCAACCGTAACCGTTACTTAACTCAAGCCAGTTTTTAAAAACTTTTACTATGTGTGTTGAGACCGTTGCCAGAATTAAAAAATCAATATTATTAATTAACTCTATTAGATTTTTATGCAGACATTTTGTCATGTCTCTGGCTCATCTAAATCAAAATATATTTTTTTCAAATAGGTAACACTATGTATATATGAATAAGAAAATAAATATATATGAGCATCGCAGAAGATATATACATAGGCTCTTGTTACACCTATATAATGACTGAAATACATACACAGATTTTCAAGACCTGTTTTCAAGTATTCAAGCTACTGAAAAACAATTAGTTAAAAAGGCAATTAGCCACTCTCTACTCAACGTAGCAAACGTTTCTGTCGAAACTGTAATCTCATCGACAATTCCCTACAAGATTAAATGTCATGTGCCTTAATGGAATATATTTTGTCTATGAATCTTAGTATATCAATATCACGCAGCTCAATTTGTTCATATCATCAGAGTTAGATAGTTAGTATTTATGCTTAAAGTAGAGAGAGTGAACGTCGCTAAAGAATGAATAGGTGTCTTAAATTTCTACAAATATCAAGAAAAATTACAAACGATATTTCGGCATGGAATCAAAATGCAGTCATAAATCAAAAAACACGAAGACAGTACCAGTGAGACGGGTTAACTTTCTTTCTTATTCGGTAAGCGATTTCCTCTGTAATAAGTGAACGTTCTGAACCAGTGACAATCAGTGCTTGCAAAGTACTGTGAAAATTTCGATCAAAGAACTATTGGAGGTTTGCAGCAATAAGAACATTGTGCAACTGTTTCCATTAGACATTGTGTTCACTAGATTTATCAACAGATTTGCGAGAGTTTTCTAAATCTAAAGAAAAAATAGATTTCAATTGATACGTGTGTAAATTTAATTGAATAGATTTTTTTAATTGAAAGATGTAATATTTACTTATTTAAGAAAAGTGGTTCACTTCTACCTCCTAACGGGAATACGTCGAATTCATCGTCGAGTTTCACTATCGCACGTCAAAGCAGAATACGAGAGCGTTTTTAAGGCAGTTTTTGCCGCGCACCACCAATATGTTGAACCACCTACCTACCCACTGTAGTATTTCCCTACCAAATCGGATCCTTCAAGAAAAGAGCGTACCAATTCTTAAAAGACCGGCTACGCACTCAGGAGCCCTCTGGCATTTAGTGTCCATGGGCGGCGATATCACTTAATATTAAGTGAGCCTCTTGCTCGTTTGCCCCTAGTTCTATAAAAAAAATAACATCAATCTAGTATATACTTACGAATAATATGTATCGTACAATATTAACGTATTTAAAAAGATTTCAAATACGTACGTTTTCGAAGTAATTGGTTTAAGCTATATGAAGCACTTTTAAATAAGTAGGTACGTACGTTTAAAATAATTTATTCTTAGTTAAGTAGAATTTCAGCAATATTTGGACATGGTTTCCAACTCCACTGCATTGCGAAACTACATTTCAATTTGACGTTTTTTATTTTACGAACGCAATTTAGCTCTATACACGTAGTACTCAGTAAATTCTATCTAGAAAGTAAGTAATTAGAAGCACACAAGCACACATTAGAAGCACTGAAATAGAATTATTTTGTATTATTGTATAAATAATCATTCTTAATTAGAATTGTGAACTAGCGTAGAATTGTTAGCTAGCTTAATGACGACACAGATTATTTTCAAGAAAATCAGGTAGGCAATAGAAATAAAGCTTAAATAAAACCTGAATCTACGACTACAAAGACAAAGCGTCATGAGTTTCCCTCCTCAGGATTCCTCTAATTTCCCGAAACACACCAACCAAAACAGACGAATACTATTGACAAATGAAAAACGAAATATCACCACGCTTAGTGACAGAGACCACAAAGTGTTCCAATAATGTATTTTCTGTTTCGTACATATAGCCAAATAGCACATCATTTGGCTTATAAAGAAAAAACTATTAGTTAGAATCTATTTATCAAGTATTTACGGTTTAGGAGTTATCCAATAATTAACAAGCAAAAAATTTGGTCCACAACACACGACATATTACCGTCAATAACTCATTTCAAATAATATATCATCGACATTATTGTCAAAGCAAATAGCCGTGTTATTAAACGTAAGCCAATAAGCCATCAATTCACCCGTGTTGTTTGTTTTTGTATTCCCTAACATTAAGCCTATCGAGTGTCCAGAAATATTACCAATGATTTTCCATGAAAAATATGTTTACTATATACACTAATCAAGCTTTTTACGCACAGTAACTACGCTGTTTAAGAATATAATATATAACCTTTAATATTGAAATATGTGGCTACGTAAAGGTAGAAACAGAGAAGAGTGGAAGCTCTTAGAGGAGGCATATGTCCAAGGACAAGCTGTATAACAAAAATTAACCGGCTTGCCGATTAATTTTTAGTGTTAATTTATTAGTTCTTCGCATTTTCATGTACTAGTATAAGTAATTACACCAATAACGACGTAACACGTATGTAGATTAATAGAATATAATTATATGACCAAAAAAATAGAGCAATAAAGGCTTTTATTATTATTATTTTGATTATTATTGAAGTATAGTGTTAACCATTTCTTTCAACTCATTAATTAAACGGGTTCGAATCGTCGACGACCGATCTCTTTCCGTGCGGCTTGATCCCTTGGCGTTGCGTAGAGATGTGGGGTCACTGCATCTTCCATGGAGAGTGTTCAGAGGAGTTGTTCGGATTAATACCTGCAGCTGAGTTTCATCATCGTCCAGGCAGAATACGGAATTCCATCCGTATCATCTCGATGTCCGTCATTCGTCAACTGAGCATTTTTTAAGGTAGTTTTTGTAGCGCACCACCAGTATGTGGAACCAGCTGCCCACTCAACCAATTCGACTTAGGATTCTTCAAAATAAGAGCGTATCAATTCTTACAAGACCGGCACTCACGAGCCGTCTGGCATTGAGAGTGTCCATGGGCGGCGGTATCACTTAACATCAGGTGATCCTCCTGCGCGTTTGCCCCCTGTTCTATTAAAACAAATTAATTATAAGAACATTAGACGTTATAAAATTATAAGATTTATAAGATTTGGTCCTAGACACTCGATGTTTTATTCACTTTGTGTTATTAAAATCAAACAACTATTCTAAAATTGCAGTTATTAGAAATTTTAAATTAAGAAGGAATCCAAGAATTCTTCTAAAGATAAAAATATTATAAGGTACAGTAGAAAATGATTTGTTGACGTGACAGATTCGTTCAGCAATCGCAGAAAAAGGTCCGAGCCATTATTTTATAGACAATAGACTGATATAGAAGTCAAATGGAATCATTATCCACTCGGGTATAGTCAGAACGATATCGCTTTGTCATTTAATGTATGACGCGTTCGTTTCATTAAAGAGGTCGTTGTGGTGACATACTTTTACTGCGGGTGATTTTTAATCTGTTTCAGAGCGTGGAATTCGAAATTTAAATTTTTAGAGGTGTGAAAAGACTTCACAGTTCTCGTATGTGAGGTAAAAAGATTTTTGAGTTTTACACAGATTTATATGCTGAATTTTTTTAAATATAATAAAAAAAATTAATGTGTACATTTATGCTTTACTTGTCATTTTCAAGTCCATAAATAAATGATTCGAGTATTACTAATGTAGGTACTAGGTATTTTATATATCCATCTCTCAGTGTATGATCTCTGTTAAAACATATATATCTCTCTTATAACTTTGTTCAATAACAAATTTCAAAAGTTGCGCACCTTTGAGGTTTCAAAGGAGGTCGTGGTCCTTGAGGATTATTTCGAAAACTAAGATATCTCCTAAAATATTGATTATATTCATATGATGTCCAGGACCAACATGTTCAAATTAATTAATTTTTATGTGATAAGGATAAATAACATACCAGAAATTTCATTACCATAAAGAGTGTAAAAATATTACACACATAACTAAGTAACTTAACGAAGTTAGCCTCCGTCAGCTTTTAAATGAACATACGGTTTCAAGGAACGATTCGTAAATCCACGCCAAAGCTAAACTTAAGCTGTTGATATTGGCTAAGAAACTTTCAAATGTCGCACTGACTTCATTAACCAGTGGTTATTTAAACTTTGCCACTTAGAATAAAATTTAGTTAATCACATTGTTCCCTACACTGTATGGATTAAATTACGAGTCAATTTTAACATATATGTAACGTAATAAGTACAAACAGCGTACCCTTGATAGGCCAGCATCTCACAAGTGAGTCTTTTGACTTTGTTTTCACATTTATAAAAAAGGAAGAATCTATCAGGATCTGTGACAAAAAGAAAGATTGTTTCACTGAGAATCGAACCTAGGTCATAACGAACTACTGAATTCTTTATTCTATGCATTTCCTGTCCATACAATATCTGCGTTAATGAAAATTGCTAAAATCATCCGACTTGTAAAACAACATTGCTGATTTTCATAAACATTTAAATGATTCACTGGCGAATGCCAAATAATAGAGCCTTTGTAAACAAAACTACTAGTCCTCGACACTACTAAACAAAAACTCCATAGTCATGTAGAATGTCCTACCGAAAACAAAAGCATTGTTTTAGTCAAATGGTAGCCAAAAATTATTCCTAAAAGAATGACATAATAGAAATTGCTATTGTTGCTGTGAAAATCGAAATTGTGACACGAAACACTCCAAAACAGGCGAATGCTTTTCACAAATAAAAGAGGAAAATTCCTTTTTTGAAATATGTGACATGATATCCACGCTTAGTGACGGAGCTTACCACAAAGGCTGTCGCACTGCATATACGAAAACGTACAGAATAGTGCAGTGTTTGTGAAATGAAAGCCCAAGTTTTGTTTTTATATATAGCGTAATACAGGTAATTATTTTTTTCATTATATATGGATATAGATATACCATATAGACGTTATATTTACGTGAAGAAAATTTATTTCTTGAGATATGTTATTATACAGTACAAGCTGTCAAGTATAACTTGGCGTTCTAGTGGCGGCACCTCTTACTCTTTATGTCTTGCCACTTTTCATTATTTTCCACAAAGCTCTCTTAAAAATTATACAAAAAAATACGTAACAGTATATAAAAGATGTTTATATAATTGAACAATGAACCACCGGACTTTACGAATTGATATTTGTCAAATTGCTTTCTTTATTTACTACACACAAAAGACTACTATAAATAACCTTTTTCCAGCGATGGCTAACGCCAAAGCTAGATACGGAAAACACCGGAACCGAACGCTCCATCATCATTTCAATTTAGCTGAAACCTTTGTTTTATAAACCACCCGCACCAATGGACTTTCTTTCTATGTGTGCATTTAACATACGCTCGAAATGTGAAAGCAAACATCGTGAGGAAACCGGCTAGCCTTAGACCCAAAAAGTCGACGGTATGTGTCACCTACTTGATTTTTTTTAAATCTGCACTTCACATCGTACCTACAGTTTTGATAAGATGGGCCCATCCGTCAAAAATTGTGTATAATCTCTCTCTGGTCGACTGGTCTCTGGTTTGACTCTCCTTGCACTTTAATCTGTGCTGACTGCTGAGGCCTGAATTATCATAAGAAGGTTCTGAACTTATGCTCCACTATAACTTTTGTCTGAATAAAAATTCTAAACGTAAATTATAATACAATTAAGAGTAGGTTAATTTTTATAAAGCTCCGAAAGCACATGAAAATTAGCTTTATGAGATTTTCAAAGGCGTGTGTTAACAATCTGTTTAATTCACTGTACATTTTATTTCACTGCGTCGGCTTTTTGTTTTAATATGACACTCCGTAGCTGTATTTTAAGTACTTTTCTGCATACATCCATATCTTTTCTAAATCTTTTTGTAAAAAAAACACTTATTTTGTCGAGACTTTTATTTGAAGTGTCTTTCATAATCCCTAAACTACTCAATTAGTATGTTATATTATCTATATAAATGTAAATTAATCCACGAAATATATGTTCGTTATATTATTGCGTGTGCTCATTATTGGAGGTTATGAATTGAACACTTAGGAAATGAATCAGAAGTGAGAATTTCATTGATAAAACAATGAATTGACTCGGAAACTTTTATTTGGAATTAAAAATTCATTTTTGTGTTAAATAATGCATTTCATAACGCTACAAGTACACGATAACGTTTTTTTAAATAAATTTCGTCATTTTTGTAAATGTATGTTTACGCTGTGATAAAGACAAATGTGCTTTTAAAACTGCGTAAGTTTGTTTTTCTATATATAATATCGAAACGAAATGCGCCCTCAATCAAAAAATTAGATGCTTAAACGAAAATCCTGCAAATAAATTATATTAATCCCAAGCTGTCTCGTTAGTGAGACCGAATACGTTTAACTAGCAAATTTCGGCAAAAACTTAATTACAAATGGTTCTCCACGCTGGCCGCAGTTTGTTGTCATTCCCCTCGTTCAAATACATTAATAACTATGAATAAACATCAATATTGATGTTACTTATAATACTGTATAGAGTTAAAATATATAATTTAAATTTTTGTATTCCTATAAAACCTTAGCCTACAAATAACGGGTAACCTACAAATTATGAAACGAAAATAATTTTGATAACGGATAATACAAGAAAGTAAAAAACATTTTTAAAAAGTTTACCGGTTTTTATAGTCATTAAAATACTGAGCGTTGACTTAATTATGTAGTTCAAAAAAACAATATCGAATATACCTTTTGTTTCACGTTATACAATATGTTTTAATAACATTCTTTTTTGTTTTTTTTTAAGGTATTTTTTTTATTATTAGTTATTTAACAAAACAAGGACCTAAGAACAGAAGTCCCACCTGATGATGTACTACTGCTACCGTTACAATTTCAGTATGAAAGGAACAATCTGCACTCTTAAACTTTACGAGGATATTGCTTGTGAAGTAAATTGATTAACTTTATAAATACTTCATTGACTGTTGAAATGAAACTTTCACGCTGAATGCAAATTGTTTTATTTGCAACTAAATACTTTGGAGCTTTCCTTTATTTCCGTTGACTCGATGTTTGTGTAAAAAACTGTTTCTTTTAAATTTTATTACTGTCTATTTATTTATAAATCAAATCAAACCCAAATTATCTATTCATTTAGGTAACACAATGTACACTTATGATCGTTAAAAAAGAAATACATATTAATTATTACATATATTATTATATTATGCTTCTAATTTTACATTTACTGCCAGTTCTCAAAACAAAGGGGTAGAACGGAAGAGAAGAACTGACAATAAACTCTCAGCCACTCTTTTTAATCGCCAATTTTTTGTTTTACACAATGTCTGTAAGGATTATTAACCATTACGCCATGTCCCACATGACATTTTAAGTAATTAATAAAATAAAATAAATTAAATCAAAGATTTGTCCTCTATCAGAAGTATTCTCGTGGGAACAACACGCAAATACATGTTTGAAATAACTGACATAACTTAATGTTTTAAAAATATTAATTAAATTACCCAACTAAGCAAGAGGCAGCCTTTTCTGCGACGAAAATCAATTCAAATGTCAAAAAAAATCTTAATTCATGTAAACTTATGACTGTATTTTTAAAATTAAAATTTCAACTATCGATCTTAATATTATATAGGTGATGCTAGTATTTTAACTATAATCTTGCGAGCATACATAGTAATAGAGCCTTGACAGGTTTGTTTCAATTATTGAAAATTAAATTAAAATACCGTCCTAAATTCCTTATTGAATACCTTGCAAAGTGGACATGATCTGATATCGGATGCCGGAGAGGCTTCATCCGTCGACGTCATTGCAGACCCTTGGCCTTTGGGAAGATAGAGTGACAAATAATTCTAATTCAATAAGCTTTAGATTTACTCACCTTATTTTGTAAAATCAATTAAATGTTCAATAAGAGTTTAATTGACCAAAAACGTAATTTAAGCAACTTATCTATTCCCATATATCTTGTTGGAACTTACTTGAATTAGGATTCAGTCAAAATCAAAAAAATCAAAATTCGTTTATTCAATTTAGATGCTTCTAAGAGCATGCTTATGAATGTCAACAACGTTTACAAAATTCACGAAAGAGCAAGACTACGCCATCCGTTCGCAAAACTACCAGGAGGCCTTGTTCTGAGAAGAACGGGCAAGAAACTCAGCAAGTTTTGCCCTCCCTTTACATTACAATTATTCAAAGGTAAATGTCATAAACCACAACGTCATTAAAGTTACATAAGTCAATAAAGGATTCAGGCATTATTTTAAAAATGAAAGAGTAGGTATCTTTATCAGCAAGTGTCTTTTTCGCATTAAAACCTTTGCCTCTGCGCCAGAACGTTATATTTATAACATACTTGCGGACGCTTGATTTCTCAGTAAATACTCTAGGTAACGATCAAATTTATTATGATACTATTTGTTAAGTAACTGTTATTAGTAAACAAGCCATCCATAATCATAATACCTTCCGTATTTGTCGGAAATAGGTACCACACAAGCGTTGAGGTAAATTTGAATAAAGGAAAAGTCTTCTTTTAAAAACTATTTTTGCTTATTGATTTATTTGAAAATTTCAAACTTATATAAATGTTTTATAGGCGTTGTTCTGCTTCCAATAACACCATAGTTACTGAAAATACAATGTATAAATTGCGTGATCCATGTCAACTATTACAGAAACCGATATGCCTACATTAAAATCACGAGTTGGAAAGCTATAATAAAATGAAGACAGTGAAAAAATTCGATATTTAATTCGTTGTTTGTCATATTTATATGTACAAAAAATTATTGTATTTTTTTATACTTGTACCAGTGTCGTCATGGGTAAAAAATCTGTTTTCCAATTTACTGGATACCGTGAAGTTTAGATTGGAGGACTTTATATAATCTATGGTAGGCTCTCTATGTGCGTGTAAGACGCACGTCAAGACGCAGTGACGATCGTCAAGAATCAGATTTAGAAAATAATTATAATGGTCGTTAAATGTGATTTCTGTGATAATCCAATATATATACCGAAATTTGCGAATAAAAAATGCCAGCCGCGCTACAACCTTTTAGGTCTGGGCGTCACATTACTAACAGGCAAGTGGGTCAGTCGTTTGTGCCTAGCACACGCCTTCGACTTTTTGAGTCTAAGGCATGCTGGCCGGTTTCCTGACGATGTTTTCCTTCACAGTGCGACAAGTGTGGAAAGTACATTGGTGCACAGCTGAGGATCGAACCTACGTTCCATTCGTTACGTTACTGAGGAATGAGAGTCCCACGCTGGCTCTAGGCTAACACTGCTCTGAAATTTGCGAATAGCGATTATATTTTTCTTTCAACTTCTGCTTCATTAACTAAGTAGAAAACTGTCTTAATACATGAGTTAATAATACAGTTTTTTCATACATATGCTCATTGGGACTATACATTTACCAGCTTGCCTACAAAATAGGCGCCTTGTCTCCATAAATATATATAATATTATCTTTTTCTTACACGAGGCCAAAGTGCAAAAGAGCAAGGCTAAGTTATCATCTTTAAGTTCCAGATTGTCATAAAATATATTATGGTTTACGTTCAAATTATAAAATTAATTATTCTTTTGTTTAGATATTCAAAGCATTTACTAACATTCTTGCAATACCACCAGATTTGTATCTCGGACCTATCTTATTTTAAAGTTTTATGAGTGATCTTTTCTCTCTCTCTTCCTCAAAAATATTGTTTCGCTACCAAGTAAATGATTGGTACGAGAACTGGTAGTCCTTTGAAACATAGTATATCATTTAAAATATGTTTTTGCAGTAAATTAACCCATTCCGATTTATGATTAAACAATAAAGGTTTTTAATAATTAATGAATGAATTCAAACCAATATATTTTATAATTTCATACTTTCTATATTTTTTATGACTACGAAATACAGTTCATGCAATTCATCCGAAACTATTCATACAAATTCTAAAAGTTTCATTGAGAAGTTATTCATGCCGCGTTACCGGGTAAGGCCGGCTCATAAAAAAGATAAAACTTACCCCAAAAAGTCCTATCGAATGTACACTGAACAGGGCATTGTAGGTCAGGATTCCATCATTTCTAACACTATCACTGCACCATAAAGTCATTAACAGTCATAAGTGTTTGTGAATCGATGTTCCACGCAACAGTACGGTGGGTGGTTGAGGTGACGATTGCGGCGCGCGCAGAACGCGAGCTTCTGGCGCGGGACGCGAGGCAGACTGCCCGGGTCCCCGCGTAACAGGGTTGCCAGATGATAACGTTTAATTTTCCTTGGAGCAGCCATATCTACCATTACTTTATAATTTTTGTTTCAGAAATCTATTTTAATACATGATATTGATTTTTAAAATTGTTTTTATAACTCATTGTTCCATTGCAATATAAACTACATTACATAGCAAGTATTAAGGTATACTGATACTTAAAGCTACTATTACTATATAGTTTATTGCACTCCAAATTCGCGAATATTCATTTATTATACTTTTAATGTTTTTTTACTGCGGAGCACGACGTGATCGTAACTCCCGCGACGGAACGACCAAAAGAAGAAAGCTGGAGGAGGCCTATACCCGTGAAGGGGTTCCGATTGACTGCTAGGAGCTGGGATATTAGGGATCGCAAGTAAAAAAATATTTAAAAAAAATCTTAGCTGTATATTATTATTATTATTTTGGTAATGATTGGAAATTAAACGGGCTTTATAACCCAAACCTACAGGAGACTATTTGTAATGTTTGAATATACTGGACTTCGTAAACCCATTCGAACGAATATTCGTTAACCGTTAATGAATGTTTCCTATAGCATAGCATATACAGCTTTATACTACGTATAACTACCACGCAACTTCCCATTGGTGAATGAGACGAATAATATTATATCTGCGTCTCTTGGACTGTATTATTTTTGATGTCATAAAAAGGTTATCAACCATCTGCGCCTAACTCGAAACCATTGTAGTTTTACCGACTCTTTCAAGTAATACGCATGCGCCCCTAATTGCAGGAGCTGCATAGCACATTTAATACTCTGTACTGTTCTGTGATAATATTTTTTCGCTACAAATAAGGCGAGTATGAGCACTGGTCACCCTAGCTAGGCCGCCGCCGCCGCCTCTCATTGCCCTAAATTCGCGCTCCAGAGGCAGCACAATAATTGTAACTGCAGCCACGACGGCCGCACTATCGACCGCGTACCTTTGTGAAAGTAAAAACTTATTCGATCGAATACAATGCGGTACTCCGTCACCGACGCGATCTCAATCCTCTAGGTCACAATATAGCTTAAACTTATCGATTATTTTTAAGTAAGTTTATAAATAACGCCTCGGTAAATGTTTCCATTTCGAGCGTAGCGGCACATTTTAGCTTGGACGGAACCTTTTCGACATATATTTTCATATATTTTAAACTTTTTTAGTACTTCAACTATTTATTAGATAATTTTATGACTAATTTAATTTATGAATATTTTATGAATAATTCTGTATAATACTTATAATAATAAATTCAATACACTATTCAATATAATATTTGTTGTTAAGCTTTGACAAGTGAGGTCTACATTAATGCTACGAAGCTACGACAGTCTACAACTAAAAGCTACGACGTGCTACGCATATATCATTCGTTTGTTATGCAAATTCGTAGTTATTGCGAAATAATTTATGTCAACATTTCCTTAACGCAATAATTTTAATTTGCTATATTTCTACCGAATATTTGGTTTATTTCTGGTGTTTATTTAATAATATACAAACTTAGTCCATTATAATAAAGTATATTATTAATAAAAACAAATAATGAATATTTTGACTCGCCCCATTTAAAAAACTTGTACTAGAATATACTTTTGGCTACTGATAGCGTTTTTTGAGTGTGTATTTCAATACTCGCTTTATTTTCATATAAAGTAATATTAGTACCGTTTATTGGAATAAACGTATCACTAAGTAACATTCATACCAAATCAGGGTATATAATTCTTCGTTGGCACAAAATTTGTTTACTAAAAATATAATTGAAACAGACGTGTTTAATTTTTTTAGAGATATGCTTGAGAACTGGAAATCTAAAGAATGCTTTTGAAAGATAACAATTTTTATCTATAACTTACATATAATACAATATACAGAGATACAAAAAAAAACGTATTGTTTTTTGTTGTATCGGATGTTCGACATTCATTTTGCAATATAAACAAATTTGAATTTATCCAGCTAAAATGCTAACATTTATTTTAATCAAGAATAATAATCTTAACGTATCAAAGGATACCAAGATTTAGCAAGCTTAAACACAGTGCTTATAAAAGCTTTGCACAGACACCTAATTTTGTATGCAAAGCCCAAATTTATCCATAGTAAGCGAGCTAATGCGAATAACCTCTTATCACTATATATTAATAACAGTTTAGGCAATCAAAATACAGGTGCTAAGTGCAAATTTTACTCTAGGGACATTTAGGAAAATGATGTTTACAACGTACGCGTCCACGATCCGCAGAGCGCTTTAAAGTTAATATCGTTACATTACACAATACACACGTTATACTTGGAAGACATAAAAGTTGTAAGACTATTTATATCTCAACGATTCGTAGTAGTAGTGTAAGTTTGCAATCTTTTAAATGTAAGTACAAAATGTAATGTTTTGGAGTCAAATAATGTTTTCAAATTTTTAAAGAAAGAGATCGCTCGAAAGTGATAAAGCCTTCCTTTTTATTTAATAATGTCAAATGTATTATGTAATTTTATTATTATTATTAGGTATATAAAATATTTCTTTACATACAACGAAGTGTTAATTAATAAATAAAGTATTTTTTTTTATTTATTCATTTTATACAATTTAATATATTGTATATACTCATTGGTTTTGTTTTTCAAATATAAAAAGGAGGCCAAAAGTCATTACCGAATGGACCCCACTTTACATTACATACAAAGCCAAGGTAGACCAAGAAATAGGATAAAATGGGATGGTTTAGAGGAGGCCTACGCCGCAGAGGTGACTACTGAATATTAGTTTGTAGGTAGAGTAATTCAGAAGAAATTAAGCCTTATTAATTTATTGATACAACAAACTAACAGATCCTATCACTTTTTCAGGCAACCCAAATGACGAGGAAAGAGAAAAAAAGACTACAAATAAAACCAGGTCTAAAAAATCGATTGATTAAAACGATATATGTGTCTAATTTTAGTCGATAATAACTGAAGTTAACTATTTTATATTTAACAACATAAAACCCCTTTTTTAATAATTTATCAAAATTCCATGTATCACTATAGTAAAAGGCAGTAGAGTACAGCAGTACAGTCAACACGGTCTCTGCGTTATACATTCGATCCTACTGCGCCTAATCGAAAATCGTGTTTGCGTGTTGTAGCATGCGTGAGACTTTGCGATTCCTAAAATACTTATCAGAGCCCCAAGTCCACTCGGACATTCAGTTGTATATCTCATTGAGACAATTTATTCATTATTACATTGAAGAAGTGAATAAACACTTTGTTTTTCAACGTTTTAAATGTGTATACTATTAATTAGTTTGCCCATAGTAATTTTTTGTTAATTATATTGTACAACTAAACAACGGAGGTAGAAAAACAACATAATTAGACATACTATCAAAATACAACTAGTTGAGATGTTTCAATTAGCAAGTAGCCTTAGAAAAAGGAATATAAAAAAAACAGTCCTTAGTGATTCTTGTTTGCTCTGGTACATTAATTTGCTTCTGCAAGCTTCCAATTTTATACAACGAATACTTTGAACATATAAAATTTTTAAACAATAAAAACCACAAGTTTTGTAGCAGATAAGGCAATTATTAATTGCAGAGCAAAGCAAACTGTGACTACCTATTACTACCAAGTTTAAATTTAATTTAAACAAAAGTTTACAATGAGCCAGTTGTGAAAGAATAAAACGTAAAGAGGCGGCGCTGTGAAACGGTGTCTACTTAGTCTAAACTTAGTCCCCGGCAGACCTTAAGTGGACAGAGAGTGCGAAGAAATCCGGTTCAGCTATAAAGATAGACCATTGGATCGAAATCATCAAAACAATAATAAGAATTTAATAAAATCGTATTATTAATCTAATCTTAAGAAATGTTAAACATGTTAGAAGTTTGACTGGTCAAATTTTGAATTCATTAAATCGACTTTCAATGTATGCCTGACCCAATTAGGTTCTCCAGGAAAAATAACAAAGAGTTATGGAAAGAAAAAAGGAATAAGGTACATTTTAAGTGTGTAATGTGTGTGTTTGGTTGTGACTGGCCCTGGCTCAGCATTATGATGTGGAGCAGACGTGTTTCACAGCGCTTATCATTCTGCCAGAGACCACAACAGTTAATTTGCGCCTCAGACGTAAAAAAAAGAAAAAGAATGTATTTATAATTACTTTAATTAATTAATTTTGACAACATATAAACTAAACTTTATTGAATTAATCATAAAAATAACTTACAAACTAATGACAAATAAGCAATATCTAAGGATTACCAGAAACAAAAACGAATACAGGAGTGAATTTTGGATCCCAACTACCATCATTCACAGACTGTGGTGACAAATCACCAGTTTTATAGGTATCGCAGATTTTTCCAAAGATATCTTTGAATTTCTGATCCGCGTCACTGTTTACTGCTGTTTCTACATCTTCTATCGTTGAACTGACTGGAAGCACTGTCTTTCCCGTTGTGTATGGTGTACTCTTGCCATATTGAAGATCCATCCAGTCATTAAGAATTCCCTCTAAAACAGTCTTGACACTGGGGTTAGTTGCTGCCTCGATAGCATCGGAGAGATCGTTGATGGTCACCTTTGGTACAGACATGATTTGATCTGCAAAAGGTAAAATTTATGATATATAAGTCACTTTCACTTAACTGTTTAGATAGAAGATAGTAAAATACTATACATATAAAAAAACATTAAAATCGCAATTAGCTCAATCAGAAATAGTACAATTTTTTATTTAAAAACACGTCTATGTTTTTTTTTCAACAATCTTGATTTGTTGATAAAAAAAACCGCTATAGATGAAAAAAAATATTCCTACAGACAATATCCATTGGATTTATAAATATTTACTCGTTAAATAATTACCGATAAATATTTACCTCTATACTTGAAAAAAAAACTAATCTTTTTTTTAAACATCAAATATTAATCATGTAAAATCTAATGAGTTATAATAGTATTTCGGCATTATCGTCTCTTAGAAATTACGAGGAAAATAAACTCTTTTGCATAAATACGGGCACCTAATGAAATTTACGTTCTAAAGTCGATTTCCGTTAAGGAAATTTAATTGTCTGACTTAGCGTGTATAGTGTATACGCGTGTATTTAATTCTGATAATTTATTCAAGTTTTATGAGTTCTATTACGGTACACGGCCAATTTTTTTAAACATAGACTAAATTTCCTTATGTGCCCGTTTTTTGCAAAAGAGTTTATTACAAAATTTTTAAGATCATAAAAATAGGTACTTTTTTCATGATAACAATAATATATGATACAACTTGTTTCTTAAAAGAAGAATTACATACATATGAATCATGCCTTGATACCAAATAAAAGTGGAAGTTCTTTCGGCATTTGTTTTTGTTTTTTTAATTTTAAAACGAGAAACGTCTTGGGGATTCAGTTTCGAAATCAATTATCTATTTTAGTAATGTAGAATACTCGAAACTCGAACGCCGAAATTGTTTTTCTAATTTAAGTGTTACACAATGTCTATTACAATAAATTAGCAAGAAAATAAATAAAGCCCGTAAATAAATAAAGTCTTACCTTCAAACGATATAGGCGTCACAAGCTCGCAAAATGTACTAATGTTATACAATCACTGGCCGAACTTATAAATGATGGGACAATCAACTTGAGATATGGGTGTGACTGGATAACGATCAGATCACACGGTGCAAAACTGCCATGTTTTCGCATCAATGCCCTAAATACCGCGTGATAAAATACGATAAAAGTAACTTCAACTTTTCATATTTGTACACCCACTTAAAAACGAACAAGGCTATATCACTTAGGCCGTATTTTCTATAAGTGTTTTATAAAGCAGTATCCCAAGCCTTTTAAGAACTGCTAAGCTCCTTCTTTAATTCAGGCTGAGTCGAATTTATTCCGAAAAACTTTGATGGGTTCCATACAACTATAGGTCCATATGATAATAATAATAATAGCCTTTATTTAGATACATTGACAATTAAACAAATTTCCATTTTAATTCTCTTCTAGTGTATCTGTGTACCCTTTTTTGGCAAAGGCCTCCTCCAAATCCCGCCATTCCTCTCTGCACTGTGCCTCTCTATGTCATTAACCTACCACCTGCTATTTCTTTAATGTGGTATCCACCTTCTGGGTTGCCTCCCTCTTTTTCGTTTATTGTACTTTGGGCACCAGTTTAGTAGTTTTTTGCTCCACTTTTCTGTTCCTCTTGCCATGTGCCCCGCCCATTTCCACTTTAGTTTATTTATTGATTGTAACATCTGTTACTTTAGTTATTTTTCTTAACGCTGTATTCTTTATTGTTGCTTCTTTTCTTTCCTATCTTTGTAGCTTTGTAGGCGCCCAAGTTTGTGAGCCATATGTACAGGTAGTATATAATTTAATAAATTAAATTTTATTTTATTAGGTACCTTTAAAAAGTTAAATGTATAGACGAGGACAGAGGTCATAATGTTTCTATGGAAAAATCCTAGGTAAATCTTCAAACTCTTCGTATACAAAATGCATAGGTGAATAAACTGTCATTAGTATATTATATAATTACTTTATGCATGCGTAAAAGATAGACGAAAGCGTGTTATCATACATACTTTTATTAATTGTTTCAAAAAACATAACAGACACATCACACCACATGAAGCTGTAAACGCAGTATTTCAATAGTACATATCTACATGAACAAAATAATTATAACAAAGGTTTTGAATGGAGTTGGAGATCATGAAATATCTAAATTTAAAAATTAAATGTTGTAAGAACACATGCAAATCCTGCGTTTGGGGGCGCGAAATGTGATATCGGTAGGTACTTGTGATACTCGTAGGTAGGTCCAATGTATTGCATGTGTAAAGAGACCTAGCTGGAACGTGAATGTTTATGATTTCAAAGGATTAAACTAATTGAAAAGCTACTTCACAGCGGTTCTTCATAAAAGCTACGCTTTACATGAGATTTCTTAAGTTTCCTCATCCTAACGTGAAAGAAGATTTTATTTTATTTACATAAGCTTGCCTGTCACATTGCCGGTCTTGTTTTTTTTTTACTTAATGTCTGATAAATTTGTACATAAAAGAAAAAATACCCAAAACAAATACAAGATTCAATGTGACAAGCACTAAGGAAACAAACGAACGCATATTATTATATCTGTTCGTTTGTTCTGGATATTTCCAGCTCTAAAGTCTTAAGATTCAGAGTTGAGACTTAGGGTGAGATCTATAGAGCGCACTTAGACTTTGCTCAGACTTAACTATAACCATTCTTTACTTTTTTAAAGGATAATAAAGAAGGTATTGCATGAAATGAAACATCAATTTCTGTCTTAGCTTGAGCTTAGCTTAATCTCACCGTGAAAATGTCGATAAATATACTAAATCATAGTTTAACCTTAGTGTTTTTCGTAAGTAAAGTCTGAGCAAAGTCCAAGTGCGCACTATAGATCTCACCCTTAGCGCCAACTACTGGTACCTATATCTAAATCGAATATGTTTTTGGCATACGTGAGTCATACTTAACGCTAATTCTCTATTCTGGATACGATTATTCATGACCTGACTCACTGATAATCTTTGTCAAACTGTCACTTAATCTTATCATTTGTGCAATGCATTCTTGGGAATCTGAGATCATATCTAATCAATAGTATGAGCTAATGAACTAACTTATCTAAGAGAATATAAAATACCTATTTCCTTTTTCCCGAAGAGAGTTAATTTAAACTGTTTTGATAAGATATTTGTTATTCTCTACTGCAAAACTAACTTTTACAGTAGCAAATAATAGCTAAAACGACAATTGAAACAAAAAATCCTTGAGAGTAGGTTCTTAAATAGATTTCTAAACGTATTATGACATTTCGACAGCCATAGTTGCTTTAAGTCTGAATTTTACCCTTACATCAAAACACAATTCCATCGCTGGAAGCGTATTTCCAAATATTGTGAAGTTTGAAATATGGGTGTGACTAGATAACGATCAGATCACACGGTGTAAAAACTGCCATGTTTTCGCATCAATGCCCTAAATACCGCGTGATAAAATGCGATAAAAGTGTATTTATTCTCCTTATTAACTGTTTAACTTATCTACCAAAAATCCATCTATCTAAAAAAAATTTGTTTTGCGCCTGGTAATTTATTATTAGCAATGATGTATATAGCAAATATAAACTACGCCGCTATCAATCTCGAATTTAATTATATTTATTTTACCATAATTTACAATTATCTTGTCTATCAATCGTAAACAGTACATATCTTAAGTGCAGTAAAACTCTCACGTCACTCCAAAATCTGTGGCCTGAATTAGAGGTTATAGAAACTTCTAGAGTATAATATTTATTTAAGCCAGGTAAACGCGATAGAACATTATTTTATTAACTCGACATTCACTCCTAAATGTATATTTAAATAAACAAGGTAATAGATTAGTGGTTCTATTCGTTATTTAATTTATTCAAATTCTTTGTGTGTTTCGCACTTTTTTAAATGTTGGATACGATAAAATTTACGTAAAATTTGACTCGTACGCTAACGATTTTAGCGACTTCATTGACAGCTTTGGTACATATGAAACTAAAATGTGATCAGGCATGTACTTGTAAATCCTTGGCAAGTACACTTAAATTCAATATTTTGTAAAAAAATATCGATAAGACCTTTAAACTGATAATGCAAATATCTTGTTTATTAGTTTAAAACCGAAGCCAATATGATCGATACTAATAATAAATGCCATAAATTTATAAAGCGATAAGATACGTCATACTATTGAGTATGGCATGAAAACGATTGTTTACAAAATATTTATAATAATACTGTTTGTATTATGATTATAAAGTTATAATGCATAGATACTGACACCGTATTCATAAAATATAAATTACTTTAATTACACCGTTTTTAGGTTTATATAGGTATCATATCAGTCACCACACATCGTACATGTGCACTAACAATACAATAATTGACCTATCCGCTGCATTGCTTAATTTGTAAGTAATACTTTATGCCTATTTTAGCATAGTAGTTTTATTCTAGGAGTACATTGTCTTCACATATAATTATTTAACTATTGTATACAAAATATTGAAAACCTATTTTAAAAGAGTAAGTGTAGAGTCTCTTTCCCATTCTTCTCCACACAAAGCTACCTTTTGGAAGGGGCAACTAGAATCATCTTTATATTTTATTTGACGTTCAAAAGTGCCATTTTAGGTGGTCTAGTTGAAATAAATGATTTGACTTGACTTGACTTATCAGTCACCGTTTGCGCATTTAAAAGATAATAAGCTTTGCTGTTTTCATTCTATCGATTTATAACTAAGACATAACTAATGAAAGTAAAAATAATTTTCAGAGTAACATTTATTTAAGTTGACTTCATAATTTAGTTGAGGATGACGTCGATTGGGTTGCCAGGAGATGTTTCAGGTTTGGAACCCACATCTACATCAGGTACCTGAAATATGAATTAAAATATTACTATGTACTTGTCCCTATATATAAAAAAATCTCGTGTTACAATGTTCGTTCCCATACTCCTCCGAAACGGCATAATGCATATTAAGTAAGTCTGAGAATCGGACATCTATTTTTCATTCCCCTAAGTAATGCGGGGCCGTCCACTCCAAAATACAGATTTTTTTATTTTTTTGATAACATTTTTTGTTTTTATTTTTTTATGATACAACATACAAAAATACATACAACCTTTAATTGTCACCCCTCTACGATCAACTCCTATTTTTTACTATAGTAGATAGTTATTTTTGTGAACTAAAAAATGATTCATAGAAATAATTTACATGGCAAAACAACGTTTGCCGGGTCAGTTAGTATATTATATATTTCTTTAACACATTTGTAAGTGCTCACTTATTTAGATTTAACCTGGACTGTCAAAATAACTTCGGAATAAATGCTAGGATAGGTTTAATATCCGAAATTATTGTACTACCGGAAATCAAGTCATGTACACAATGACCCGGAAAAGTTGACTCACGCACTGTATTATTACTTAATTATAAATGTTATTACTTAATTCACGTGATACATATATGTTTGGTATTGCCACCTGTGCTTACTACTTACTGCTAACCACTAAAAGTATAAAATAAGTCGTCCTAATTTAAATTCCAGAAGGAACGAAGGCTTATCACCTCAGGTAGGTTGTCACCTATGTCACGATATAGCACACACAGACATAAATAATGCATGCTCTAGGGCCCATAGCAGGGTTAAGGGGCTATAAAATATGGGCCTACCTGTTGTTGTTCCTTGTTGACGTTAATGATGACCTGGACAAGAGGTCCGGCAGAGGGGGTGGGGGCGGGTTCAGCGGGGCTTGGGATTGGGATTGGGACGGGGTCAATTGGGACTGGGATAGGGTTAACTGGGAGTGGGGCAGGCTCAGGAATCAGAACTGGGTCTACGCCAATGGGGAGTTCGACAAAAACGGTTTCCTGGAATTTAAAACGAAATGTTGTATTATTTAAATATTTTTTAGTTTACGTACTTACTACACATCACACGGCGATTAAAAAATATTTTTTTATTTACATAACATAAATATTTCTAACAGTGTTTTGTTGACCACGAGCTATGACAATAATCAGAATTGTTATCGTTTATAATAAATATCATAAATTGTTATTTGTCTCATTCAGGCATTTAAAAAAAACATTTCCTAAACTTACAAGAGCCTGTCCGTTCATTAGAGCTTCCATGATCTTGTTAAGAGCAGCTTCCAACACAGGTCTTAGGATTGGAGAGAGGTCAGGGCTCTGCAGAGCGTAGTCGATCTGTTGCAGAGACATCTCGACAGGGGCGGATGCCGCAAGGGCGAAGAGGGCAGATACAACGATGAAGAACTTCATTTTGGATTTTTTTACCTGAAACAACAAAATTGGTTATTAATTGGTACTTTCTTAGCAAATTTATACAACGCTCAGTACATTCCTAGCCCAGGACTATAAATTTGAATCCCTAAATTACGCTGAGCAAGAACCTTACACTGAAGTTTAGAGTAAGAAAAATCATTCAATTGTTGAGTAATCTTGCATCTCTTTCTATCTAGTCACACGTCATTTGATATTATACGTTACACTTTATGATAATTTAGCCATCTTTGTAATAATCTTGAGTTCTCTATATACCTTTAAAACTTTGACTGTGTGCTGTGGCCTACGTTGTAAATAAGACTATGCACTGATATATGGGTATTTAAATAACGGGTTAGTTTAAATTCTTGTTTGAATAGATGCCGTTACAACGATCCAAAATGCCGTAAATATAGCTTTCCTTTTTTCTCACAAATATAAGTAAACCGTAAATATCTTAAACTTGTCGAGTTTTAAGGTTGTGCCTTGAAGTAATAATTAATTAAAAACTTTAAGGTTAGGGTTATATTGGGGTCTCCTAAGATTAATGATTACAGTATCAAATGAACTACGAACGTGAGCTACTAAAAGCTAGTTTCTATATCATAAGTTCAATAATCGTGGTATTGAAAACATAATCAGGATTATACCTCTGTAGTCATTAAGGCAAAACTACTGATTTAATAGAATTTATAATAACTAAAGATGTACTCACCAAGTCGTTAAAACAAAGTATGAATATTTGTGAAAAGTATTGACTATTTATACAAACCTAAAGACATGATACAGCTGATATCTAAAAGGGCTTAAATATTAATGATCCGCTGTAAATACGATTATTTCCGATTATTATTATAATCGGGCAAAGTAAAAGCAAGCTTAACGCTTCAGAAATAAAATTAAAATTAGCTTCTAGTCCTTACACGGAACCTTCTTAACATATTGTTTTGACATATAAATTATTGAATTGTGATAACTATGATAAATAATCATAAAGAAATTATTTTTCTCTTCTTTATATTCACTCGGGAAGGTTTCAGAAAGCTACGGTGCGTAGCGGTGATAGAAGTTATTAGAATAGTTGAGTTAGCACTTTGTCAGTCGATTCTAACATACTGTCTACCTGGGGAGCAACGGCTGTATCTTCACTGATTAAGTTGGAACGTGCACAAAGAGCAATTATTAAAGTTGCCTATCGTAAACCGTTAAATACCCCACAGTCAAACTGCCTCTAGAAACAAAAATCTATTCAGTAAGCTTTAAGATATCACAAACTCCATGGACTAATAAATCCGGACACATCAAAAAACATGTTTTTTATTCCCAACGCCAAAAGGAAGGTGTGTGTTTGGCCAACGTTTATTGTATTTTAGTGGCCGCTTCCTTTATAATAATATACCAATATAATGTCCCAATCTTTGGATAAAAATTATGGTAGCCGAATTGGATTTCGATTCTACAGAGGCCTTATTACATTGGTATGCTTTGTGGACTCAGTTTTCGCACTTAGACCCTCAATAGGTCCGTTGTGCGTAAAGCCCTGGCTAACTAAGCCAGCCTTTCTCCTTCCAAAAGCACAGAAGCCTTCTGGGCACTTTGCAGGTTTCACGGAGCGACCTCACTGTTCCGGCCTTATTAAATTTTTTGGCATGACTTGAGTTCTAAAAACTAACACAGACACAGCACACGCTCATAACATATCCCAGCCACACTCTCAAATACAGAATGAATTATACGCACACATACTCATACATTCACGCATACTTAAGGTCTTATACGAATTTTCTTTGATTTGATGTAACATTAAGACTACTTTTTCTTAGAAAACAAATTGTTTTAAACGTATATTATCACGTAATAATTGTCTTACCCACAACATAGGTGTGGCTACTAGCCTTAGATCAATTTAGCACAACCATATTTCTGTCATGAATAAAGTTTTAATATTATTATATGTACTTCGGTAAAAACTTGGCGATTAAAAAGAGTGGCGGAGAGTTTATTGCCAGTTCTTCTCTTCCGTTCTACGCCCTTGATTTGAGAATTGGCAGTAAATGTAAAATTAGAAGCATTTAATGTATATTTCTTTTTTGACGTTCATAAGTGTACACTCTGTTATGTTACCTATATGAATTAATGATCTTTGACTTCACAGTACCCGCAATGAGAGAGGATATTGTAATACACAAGATTTGGAAGACATTTGGCCATACTACAACAGTTATATTTTAAATTAATATTTAAAAATATAGCATATTTTTATTAGAGAAAAATTATAACATCAAAGGTCAATAGAAAATACGGTAAGCTATCTTTAATAAGCGCAGCTTTTTGAATTAAGAACTCATTTGATAAGATTAAGGTACGTTCTGTGAGTCTCTTAATAGATTTCCGTTACATACTGTAAAATTCGACCTCTAAGAAATAATCGTAAATTTGCACGATAAGACATCGCAGCTAATAAATTTCATACTTACTTCGGATTCAAGGATTAAGGGACGCTGATAACATTTATGAGTGAATTAAGAGTGACAATAAATAATCACATACGTGACGTTAGCGTGACTTCCTACATAGTGTATGTTCATTATAAACTCCGACTCCGACAACCGTCATATTTATTGAAGTGAAACTTTTTTATCGGTGTTGGAAAAAAATTTAGTGTAACATTTTTTCGTTACGCGTCACATTTTTCGGTTACGCGCCATGTTGCTTTTTGAAGTCAAACTTCTTCATCGACGTTGGAATGAAAGTTCTTTATCGACGTATGGGAGAAATTTTGTAGCAAATCGTCACGTTATTCGGTTACGCGCCATCTTCTTCTTGTCCCTACCACGGTTGATCCGAAGAGATTCGTAGCCATTAATAACAAAAATATATAATAACGATAACAATGATAGTAATCATTCTATTACAATTAATGAAATTCTGTAATAATCTTAGTAGTAATAAGGTCTATGATAATAAAAGCCTTTTGTTAAACTTTATTTAACCAATTTCGTTAAGTTGCATATAGTAGATCATTTTTCGAAAAATAAGGTCATAAAGAAGTTTCACTTCTTACGTGTGTAGGTACACCTAGTACAAGCACACATTTTTTTTTCTAGGTTTTTTCCCTTACTAGGGTTGCCTCAAAGACACCGCTTTTTAGCTTTAAGGCCGCCCGTTGAATCCCGTATAATTTATGTTATTTGTTTTTCATTTAATGTCACGTAACACTACTGTACTGTTTGTACTGAGGGCCATGTATTTCGTGTTATGAATATTGTGCAAAAATATTTTTTAAATCTTAAATCAAATAATAAAAGTCGTTTTGTGCTCAAATATATTTATAATCTTTAAAATGTCAATATCTTAAATACCATATTCATCTTCAAGGAACGTAATCTGTAAAAAATAATATGTTTAATAAATACAAGTAATACAACAATAAATATTATATTTGTCAATGTAAGATAGTTAAATGTTTTCTTAATGATTAGTAAATATATTTTTAGTAAGCAACCGAGCGGCTCGGTGCGATTCACAACCCTCATGTCGTGTGTTCGAACCCAACTTCTTCATCATTATTCATACAGTGATAACTGATAAACATCGTGAGAAAAAAATACGAATAATCTAATATAATCGACGCGTCTCAGACACAACGGCTACTTGCCTATAAATAAAAATGATCAAAGAAACACAATACTTTGTTAGAATTTGTTTTGTTATATTGAAAAAGAAATAATGACAGTTATTTTAGATTGTTAACTATCTGTCATGTGTAAAACTGACATTTTATATTATTGTTTGTTAGTTTGTGGAAAAAGTCGTGAGTTTTGGCTTGTCACTTGAAATTTTACAAGATTTTTTGTTAGATTTTAGAACATTTTCAAATTTTAATTAGAAATTAGATTAAAATTATTGCTTTCAAAACCTTTTATGAAATATCAAACTCTAAATGTTGCCTTCACATATTATATTTATTTCTAGGTTAATTAATTTGTTTAAAAACGAAGGTTAGAATAAATCTATAATTATTTCAGCAACACATTGAAGTTTCATTCTTCATATATATATAAGATGTGCAATCTTATATTTCAATATATATTAATACTAACCATATTGTGCCTCAAGTTTCAGCCGCAGACACTGCTAATATTTTCTTGAATGAACCAGCAAGAGATCGCGATGCGAGCAATAATAACTCCCGCCTTGAAACACCAGTTGAGGCTTCTTGCCAATGTGTATGTGGAACCTGTCAATATTTCAATAATTTCCTTATTATTTTAACTGTCACAGGCAGTTGATAAATTACGAACCCAAAAAAACCAACAACGTTGATGTGGATACACGAAAACATACACACACACAAGGAGAGGTTTGCAAATAATTGGCGATAAAGCGAAGACATGGTCCGCATTGATAAAAAACAATATGTATGTTATAAAAATAAACATTAATTCTAAACACAAGTATGGAAACATAGGCCCGTCTTCTAGAATGTCAATCAACTTAAATCTAGTATATTTGACAGCGCTTAAGAGAAGGTTGTGACTTGACATACTAATTAGACCATAGAGTTTAGCTGTCCCCTGAAAAGATGCGCTAATCTACCACCATCATCACCAAATAGCAATGATGAGGCACCATTTGGACAAAGAGAGAATCAGGTACAAAAAACTTAAATGTCTACTATCTATAAATATAAAAATGAATCAATATTTCCCTTGGTCACGGCTTGAGCGATTTCGCTAATTATTTTATTGTTGTGTTTGTTATTGTTTTTCTTATGAAAGAAATAAAAAAGAAAATTGCGCGGGAAATTAGAAAATTTAAGAATACTTAACCACCATATTAAGTAATCCTGACTTTTGTTACGATAGCAAATTGTTTTTCAGTTCAAAACGCATTTACAATAATTCATCCTTTTTTGATGTAACCTTATGACGTTTGACATAACATTGAAAGAATGCGTGCTGCAAATATCGTCAAAGAGGATGTAAGGAAAATAAATATCGTTTAAAACAAATCCTTCCATCGGAGTTATTATATTAATTAAATACATCTGTTCCCGTGTCAGAATACCAACAAAACTATTTATATACGCAGCAGAAAAATAAACAAAGAATGTTGTATATCATAAAGCATTAGAATAATAAACACTTTATTTCTGAAATATTTTTTTAGTTAATTAAACCAATCCGAAATAAATATTAATAGTTAAGACAGGACAACGTCTGTCGGTTCCGCTAGTATATAATATATACGTATATGTGATAAACACAAAAACATTACTTAAATTGTGAGACCATAACCAATAGATTACCTGTAAATTCGTTGCCATAATGGATCCAACAGTCGTGTTATATCCAGTCTGTGCGTGAACATAGTCTTTGGGCGTGGCATCTCTCGCGGCCAACACTGCGGGGCTCGGGACTGGCGTTCCTTGGGACTGCACTTGTAATTCTATTCCGAGAGACGGCTGAGAGAGGACGAGCAAGGCAATGTCGTACCATCTAAAAAAATACTAATTGTTTTTAGTACATTGTCTCTTCACTGAGACATCATGGAATGTTACGATCTACTTCAGGCACCTCTCATTCTAATTCTTTGCGAATATAACTAAACACTACTTATCTATATTTACCCAGCATTCCACTTGCCCCTCTGTCTACGCGACATTCGCGCTATTTCTAATTTAATCGCTACATATATAGCTAATTTCTAAATTATTAAAACAGTCCATGTAAAAACTTACCGATCAGGCATTACTTCCACAATAAAGCTCTCAATGGCGACGATGGGAATATTATTATTGATTAACGCGTTCACAGATCTCAGATGCGCGATTCGTTGTTTCGCCGACGCGTACGCAGATGCGTAGCTCACGGGCTGAGCCGCGGTGACGTCACTTTGCGAGGGTTCACCACTGAAAATTTTAATATTTATATGTAAGTTTCGGCTAGCAAAATTTGAAACTGTATTTATTTTCCATATGAAAATTCCAGTGTCAAAATCTATTTTCCTATATGATATTTCCAACATCAGAAATGCTCAACAATTAAACGCAAAAACTACTTCAGCGATTTCAAACTATTCTGCATTAGAATGTCACAGCATTCCTGAGTAACACGGCTTTAAAGTAAAACTTACACAACTGTGGCCTTCCCAAAGACAGTTTGGAATGCTTCTCTTACTGGTGATATTTTAACTTCTTTGTCTGAAGCTACCACTATGTACATGTCACCTCCACTACCTGAAAAAAATAATAATATATATAATTCTCTGCTAATAATAATTGAATGGGCGAGAAACTAGACGTGTGTCAAGCACACGCACGAAACGTCAGCGATGACGGAACAAATACAGAAATCTGCAAGCAAGCAAGTCCAGTGTTGCAGTTGTATGACTATGGGCAGCACTTAGCACCTTTTTCAAAGTGACCCACCTTTTGTTTGCCTCCTGTTGCATACAAAAAGCATATGGACCCCATATATTCCCTATTCAGGACCTATAGATTTTGTGACGTGTTAGAATGTGTTTTACTCACGCAAATATTCTTTCATTTGTGGGTCCAAAGTAGTGATCATAGAGTCAACTGAGTTCTTGGCTTTTTCTGCAACTTTCTGTAAAATTCCACCGCTTGACATGGCTCCTTTTACCCATGTTATCAATCCACTACCTGGCATTATGTCACCTGGAAAAATAATTGGGATTAAGTAATTTTTATATGATTTGTAGTAAATGTAAACTAAGTTTTCTCTTAAGACTTTAAGTTAAAGTTATCAGAATAGCAAAGGGAAATATATTTCACTTTTGTCGACTACGAAAAAGTCTTTACATTAAAATGGGAAGATATCTGGATGTAACTGCATCAAATTGGCGTTCCTGAGAAAATGATATCCTTGATAACTGCCATTTACGAAAATTACTCTTGCATCTTACGTCTTGTACCAGAGGATGTTTTCGTAAGTTCTGGCGTAAGGCAAGGATGCATTTTGCCACAGCTTTCGTTCCTTGTCGCCCTGTATAGTCATGCTCGATGCACAACATAACGTCGCGGCAGTGAGTGGTGTTTGGCCGATGTTTTGGAAGACTATGCAGATGACATCTGCTTGTTGAGTTATACACGTGCTGATATACAGACGAAATTGAAGGATCGATGTCAGGAGGCATTAACTTAACTCGCGAAAGACAAGGGAGATGCGGTGCGGAGCCACCGGCACATCCCCACGTATCTCCAATAAAGAATAGAGCAAGTCTATTGAATGGTTTTGAAACGTGAAAGTTACAAAGAACACAACCCTAGGTCTTCCCAGGTCTCCGTGAACCGCTGCCTTCGTCAAATCCTTAGAATATTCTGGTCCGAGAGAATCTTTTATCATCAGCTATGGGAGCTATGCAATGAGGTGCCAATTGAAAGGTCTATAAACACCGAAAGTGGACGTGGGTGGGCCATACGGTCTAGAGGGATCCAAAACATTGCCAAGAAAGCCCTTGACTGGGATCGTCAAGGTAAAAGGAAAAAGCGCGCACAAAACAGACCTGGCAACCAAGCATCATTGCAGCGGCATAGGAAGAATGGAATGACGTGGGTCAGGAAATTCAGAGAGCTGCCCAGAACCAGTCAAGTTAGTTTTCTATGCTGGATGCCCTGGAAGTCAAATGCAGCAATAAAAAAATAACAAACAGCTACTTTTAATAAACAAAACAATTTGTGAAATGAATGAAGTGTGTGAATTTTGAGAACTATATTTACAGATATAAAAATATTTACCAATTGTATCCAAATCAGGTACAGATTCTGGTAGAGATTCTGGTGATTGTGTAGTTTCTGACTCAACTGGAGATCGGATTGACACTGTCGGCTCCCCTTTTGATAATGGAATTGCTGGACTAAAAGTATAAAATAAAAATTGATAGAAGTGGATTTATATACGTAAATTAATTTTACTTTTTATACTGCATACAACCTCCAGTTAATTACATATTATACACCTAGTAATACTATTAAACTTTTATGAATTTATTAAGACAAAAAAATATAATATCATATTCACCTAAAACGTTCTGGAGATGGTGGTGACATTTCTATTGCATTTGATGGTTCCTCTTGTTTTTTAATCTGACTAGGAACAGGATTTTGAGCCTGAAAATTAATTTAAAGAATGCTCAGATTACCTTGAACATACTAACGATAATTGATACCAAAACAACAGCCTCTTACTTCATTTTGAGTTGGTGGGCTTACGCTTGTTGTTATAAAGTTGGGTAATTCTGATGGTGGTGCTACACTTGATAACAGATTGCCTGTAGCAGCTAGGGTTGGGGCTGGTGGAATCTTGCCCTTTTTCTCCGAAATATTCATTTTTATTCCTTGAAATGTACTCTATATATGTTAAGTAAATCTATAATTACAATAATAAACTTAAATAAGATTTTACTTAAAAATGTTTGTTTTGAAATTATTTGTTGGCAAATTGATGAAAAACCTTCAAACAGGCAATTTCAAACTGTCTTGTCAGTTGTCATTGTGTTATAACTCACAACTGACAAATGTGATGACGTGGCCTTGGACCGGTATTTAAAAATAACTGGAATAAATAATCTTTCTCAGGTGCTTCTAGATGTCTAAAACTCATTTTCACACTTGCGTGTTTAGATTTTTGTGACTCAGTTTACTTGCTAAATAATAAAAATAATCACATAGCGAAAACAATACGGAATTTTAATGGTATTGTTTTTTGACTATTATCAAACATGACACTACTCGCCAAACGTCACAGCGTCATTTTTATGAGTATCGTCGGCCGTTGCTCTAAAGTAGCTCTCATCAATTGTATTTCTATTTGTGCTGATAACTCGTTAAACGTTGTTTTCGGACTTGATCAGTACGTGTTCTAGCGCTTTCACTCCTGTGATTTAATTTTTAATCAATATTCCATAATGTCGGAGGACTCGGTGGCACCGTTTAGTACCGTCGATATCAACAATGAAAACAGGGATGACGAAGATCTTTTTGCTTCAGCGGTCCAGGTATCTAATAAGAATATGTATTCTATCATTTCCAACGTCCGCCGGCCTATCAATTAGTGTTAACGCCCCTCTTTATGATTTTTACATGCACTTTCCGCCCTTGATTCTTTTACCGATGAGTCAATGAACACGTTAATTATCTGTTAATTAAATTAATGATAACTGCGCATCTTTGTATTGTATAAAAAGTATTTTACGTGACTGTTGCTATACAGTAATATAATAATTAAGTCTTGACTTAAGCTATTTATAGCTTTATTAAATTATAATTCTTATGTTCCACATCTAAGTTGTGAAACCATGGTGTAATTTAAAATAAAATATAATTCCGCTTATTAAAAAAACCGCATTTCAAATTTTTCAGGAAGTAAGTTTGGATCCTGAAGTAAATGGAGTAAGGGATAGTCTAGAAAAAATTAGCATTGCGGATGCTGCAGTAACAACAGCTTCAATTGCTAGCCCCATTATGGAGGAGGTAAACATAGTTCAACATTAATATGTTTTTATTGTAGTATCAATTATATTGTCTTATTATTAAAATTTCAGATTGTTACTGAACGTGCTAACAACATAATAGTGACTATAACTGAACCTCAGAAAATTGGGGAAGGAATGAGTTCATATGTGGCATATCGAATTCTCACTAAGACCAATATGCCCATTTTTAACAAACATGAATTTGGAGTGCTGCGCCGTTTCAGTGACTTTTTGGGTCTGCATGAAAAGCTTTCTGAAAAATATTTACGTTCTGGTAGAATAATACCTCCTGCTCCTGAAAAAAGTATTGTTGGTAAGATATAAAACTTTTTATATAGTAGTACTTGTTTTTTTGTCATGTCAGAAATGAATCTTCTTTGGCAAACTAACTTTAAACTCTTGTTCATATTTATACAAATCTAAAACTTTAGATTTCCGAGACTTAGAGGGAGGAAAAAAAAGAAGATGTGATAGGAATTTTATGAACTTAATTGTCATTAAAATATTTAAAGTGTCGAAACTTAATACAAATAATATATTTTTATTTTAAATTTATTTCTTCGATAATCAAAACACGTGGCTTTTTAATTTACAATTCGTCATTTGAGATTTCAACAAATTATTTTGCAAAAAATATAAAATACTAATATTTCATAAATTGTGTTTACGAAATTTAAATTAAAAAAATTTAATTTCTATAAGGTAATTCACCCTTTTCACTCTCTCAATCGGTCTCAATCGCTCTCTCCCTTTTCGACAAAAATGCTTCACATCTTCGTGATGTTCCGTATAAAATTTACCGTCATGCGCCTTAAGAAGTTTCAAAAACGAGAATGTTAAAATACAATTTATGAGTGTAGGAAATCTTAAGGCCTTATTTTGGCTTCAAGTGTGCGACGATTGTTTACATTTTGTTTATATGTAACTAATGGTAGCTTACAAAACTCTTGTCACTAACAAAAATTCTGTTAATTCTAGGTACAACAAAACTAAAAATGTCATCAACGTCATCAACTGAGAGCATCAATGGTAATTCTGGATCAAATGTTCATACACAATTTGTTGAGCGTCGTCGTGCGGCACTTGAGCGATTCTTGAACAGATTAGCTCAACATCCAGTGTTATGCATAGACCCTGATTTTAGGGAGTTTTTGGAATCTGGTATGTTCATAATGATTATATCTAAATATTTACCTTATTTTAAATTATTATTTATAGCTGTCTATCATAATAATAGGTTAAGCTTTTGAAAAATGTGGTGTCTAGTATTTGTAGGTGATTTCAAATTCTTCAAAACACTAATTTATTTTAATTTTAAAAATTATTAATTATGAAAATATTTTTAAAAATTAAAAATTTATTTTAATTTCAGTAAATATGTTTAAAATATGAGAGTATGATTATTATAATGTTCATATCGTTGAGCATATATTTACAAAAAACAATTTATTTGAGGTCATGCACTAAAACTGGACAAAGTAATGGCTTATTGAAGTTCATCCTAAAGAGAGTGATGCTAGAAGCTAGAGATGAATTTTTCATTATCATTTTTATTTGCCAGTGTATTTTTAAATAATAGGAAGATTTGAAAATTGCATTTTGATTTGATTACAGTAAGAGGATAATTTTAATATAATTATAGTTTTCAATTCACGTAACACGCGAGGCCACGATTGTTTAAACTAAGTTTGTCTTATGCAACTTACTTTTCACAAATGTTTGCTTTATTTTCACACTTATATAAAAATAATTTATATTCTATACTGAATCGGTTCTCTTTACTTTAAAATTATTATTATTTATTTATTTATTGTATACATAATCAGAAAAAAAAAGTTTATAATAGAGTGGTGGTGGTTACATAAACTAGACACAGTTTTTCTGTCCACCAGGACGTCCAACAGAATTATAACTTCTATACTCTATACTATATAGAGACCAATGATATATAAAACGTCACGAACTATATTAACGTATTTAAAATCGTTTATGAAAAAGTTCTTTTATTTTGGTTATCTGGACAAAATCGCGTAATTTCGATAGGGCCGAAATTATATCGTGTAATTCTAATTTTAATTGTAGATTTATCCGTCATAAAGACATATTTTTGTCTTATTTTAAAGTTGTTTTATAATTTTTAGACACGGAATTACCTAAAGCAACAAGTACATCTGCCTTAAGTGGAGCTGGTATGATGCGGCTCCTGAACAAAGTCGGAGAAACAGTTAATAAAATCACGTATCGCATGGATGAATCTGATCCTGTGAGTTATTATAGCAAATGTGCTTTATTAGTATAGGAAGAATAGGTGTTAGGAAATTTGCTTATTTTGTCCGAAATAAAATATTTTCAAGACATTTCTAAGAGGCTTCTCACTATCGAGGAATCGAAGTTTCAAAGAGATCGATTAGATACAATTATCAGAGAAAATTAATGTGAGTTAACATCAGCAACAGAAAATTTGCGTATCGCATAGAGGGTATAACTCGGAGATTCAATTTCCGGTAAAATAATTTTATTTTGTTTCGTTTTGGGTTTGTTAGCACATTACTAGAGAATTTGAAGAGATATTGAAATCCATTTTAAAGCCTGGTGACACGATGCAGGCATACTTAAAATTATAATACATCAAGTCTTCAAATTACTCAACAAATAGCACATCTGAATTAATTATTTGTATATTCAGTGGTTCGAAGAGCGAATTGCACGCGTAGAATCACTGGAGGCGGGGTTGCGTAGACTGTGCGGTGCGTGCGAGGCGTTGGCCAGCGAACGTCGCGAGCTGTCCGTGAGGTCGCACGAAGCAGCCCGATGTATCGCAGCCGCATCGGCCGCGGACCCACACGCGCCCCTCTCTAGGGCCTTGTCACATTTATCTGATCTATACGATAAGGTAAGTGCGTGCTCCTATTTTGCCATGCCTTCTGCTTATAGAAGACAAATCTTTGTTTTTAATTTATTTTATTGTTATTACTTAAGTTGTCATGTGGAACACGGTGTAGTGGTTGCAGCTCCTTACAAACGCTGTGTAATAAAAAATGGCGATTAAAAAGAGTGACGGAGAGTTTATTGCCAGTTCTTCTCTTCCGTTCTACGCTGTATGACTTATAATGACGTGTAATATTTGAGACAAAAGTTATGTAATTTCAGATTTAAATTCTATGCAGTATGAAATTTATAATGTTATAATTTACACACAAACTAATATATTATACACATTCACAGAATTTTATATGCCTGAGCTGAGCTCCCAAATCTTTGTTCAACGTTTTATATTTAATTTGCAGATAGAGCATTTAAGAGTGGAGCAATCGAACACTGACTTCTACGTGTTGACTGAACATATCAAGGACTATTTGGGTCTCATTGCTTCAATCAAAGATGTTTTCCATGAAAGGGTTAAGGTAATGCGCCTTTGTAATTCCATTTATAACCCTAAGGTGAACTACTGATAACCATAGACTGAATTTTTCCAAATTTCTTAAAATATTACTATTGTATTTCAGCGATTTTTTTATATTAAACAACAATTATACTAAGAAATTCCTAATAATGGAGTACACATTTACACAATAGGCATATTTTAATGAGTGAACGAAACTATTAACAAAAGATTTAGATAATATGTATAATGTATATCAAATTCCTTTTTACCGATAAATGCCTCGTGACTTTTTAAACGTCACCACAGATGTACTATGTGACATTTTTTTTTCGCCCATGGCGCAGGTCTTTCGACCATCCCGCTGACATTGTTAAGCGTATGCCAAGAACCTATGGAACTTAATAATGTTTTTTTTATTTTTTATTACATGACCATGGATACTATCCTTTTTGTCAGCTGTCTTCTAGTAGCTAGGTTAGTAGTTGCGAAATGGTTAAATACCTTGTATTTTTATTTGGGTAATTTTTTCAGGTATTTCAAAACTGGCAACACGCTGAAATGCAACTAAACAAAAGGAGAGAAAATAAAGCGAAAGCGGAAATCGCAAATCGACCGGAGAAGATCGATCTGGCTTCCAATGAGATTATTGAGGTATGGATTTCATTATAGTATGTATGACATAACGTCGCTGTAGAAACATAACCTCGTATGCCCAGAGAACCAAAAATGTTTCATTTCGTCAATGTTCGTTAAAATATTATTATGTGTTTTTGTCCATAGTTTTGGATGGTAAAAAGCACTGAATTATTATTATTAATAACATAAATAAGTCCTTACTTCATGATTATACCAGTTAAATGACATTGAAAGGCTAAGAATAAAAAATAAATGTTTTTTGACATACGAGGTTATTATAAGTGACGATAGGTCAAATTATTATTAAGGATAAACTTATTTTATTTTTAATTATTTATTTAAACTCATAAGGAATAAAAAAGAATTGAATAACATGTTTTAAACTAACGAGCGTATTTTTTTTTTCAGTGGGAATCAAAAGTGGAGCGTTGTCACACAGAGTTTGATACAATCTCTCGCGTGATCAAGAAAGAGTTAGAGAGATGGGAGGAGATAAGAGTGGCGGAGTTGAGGACCACCATTTTGAGATACCTCGAGGAACATATGAAGCATCAGGCACAGGTAAATAATGACATTTGCCATATATTTATATGTTCTACCCAAAGGTAGAAAAAGCATACAAAGATTTTTTTTATTTCAGTCGATCAGGTACTGGGATGGATTCCTCCCAGAGGCTCGTGCGATTAAATGAGAGAGGCCGAATGCCCGGAGTCGCGGCATTTCAAGAGTATATAAATATTAATAATGACACACGAATATTATATTCACATTCATATTTATACTTTTCCTTTAAATTTTACATTTTTATCAAAAATAAATAACTGTTTTAGCTAAAGCACTAATTTATCTCTTCATAACAGTTCAAACATTTCGACAGAACGAATAAGTACTTTAGTAAAAATATTAATAACAATGATTTAGTTTTTTTAGAATAACGTAAATTTACGAAATTCTTGTTTCATAAGAAATGTCCTTATGTGGCCATTAGCTTAAGAAATTAAGTCAAAATCTCTAACTAAAATATAATACATCAAAGAAATTGTAGAGCAAAGCGTGGACCAATCAGAGCGCTGCTTTGTATCTACGAGCTCTGATTGGTCGACAATTTTTGTTCCATTTCAGGGAACTAAGACTAAGCTAAATTCGTGTGTCGTTGTTAAAATAAGGCTATGCAAATGAGAGGTAATTTTGTGTCCATTATATATCGAAACTGTAGAATTGTATTTAACATTGAAATGCGCGATGAAATTAATTTTACATATAATTATCTGATATATATCTGCCCATATTGAGATTCGTATCTGAAGTGACTCTTTTCTCGAGAAACGTTATCGTTGGTTTATTCGTTAAATATTTTGGTTCAAAAAAGGTTTAATGGTGTAGTTAAAGATTTAAGGTGGGTATGGGCATAACAATTACCAAATCATTATAATAATGCTGCTATTTCATAGAAGTTTAGAAATCAAAGGAATTCTTCGGCTAATAATAAAATTAAATATATATTAAAAATTAAAATGTTCATATTACAAGTTTTTTAAACTTTTGAATGTTCACCGTTTTCTTTAAAACCATTATCTGTTTGTTAACCGTTATTTGTTTATCTTGAATCAATAGTTTAAGTAACGGGCCGTTAAAAGTCAACGAACATATATCTTGGCGCTATGTTTTGTAATATAAGTACCTATATGTCCTGTAAAAATAAGATGAATAAATGATCTCTATCGTGAAAAGTCCAAAAATTTAATCTTCGAAATTAACAATATGACACATTAGAATATGTTATTCTGTGTATATTAAGCAGGTAAAAAAATCTGTTTAGTAAATTAAATGTTGCCCTCACTAAATTAAGATAATAATTCGTCTAAAACATATGTCTTAAAATAATTAATTGTTAGAAGATTTTGTGTAAAAATAAATTGAGGCTCTTAACGTGATAACGTTTAAGACCGTTAGGCTTCAAGACTTCATCTAAATTATCTCATTAAACACCTATTAGACTGTCTAAGATTAAAATTCTTTTTAAACGACTCGGAATTTTTATAATCTAATATAGGTAGAATCAATTTATTGAGATTATAATGGCGAATTATATAGTATTTCCGATATTTAGTTATTCAAATGTACATAGATACGGCATTATAAAAAACATTAAATATAATGCTAGCTAAATCATAATATAGTTGGTCTAAGGGCACGGCGAGATGATGCTTTGGCGTACTTGGAGTAGGATTTTCAAAACTTTTTTTTTTAATTTACGACGGGTGTAAGCCTTTGCGCATAAGTTGAACTTCCAAAATGTAAGAATACCGTATGGCATTTTACAGCTAAGCTGTCCTATATCTAAGAGGCACATTTTAATAAATCACATAAGCTTTCGTTTGCTTGTAAAAGATTTAGTTACTATTTGATCGGAAATAAGGTTGACTGCATTATTTAACTAGTATTTTGTTACATAATTATTTTATAACAGTGAACATCTCATTTCTGGTCAAATGTACATTTCTCTATATTTTTATAATTGTTATTTTAAATAAATATTTTACTAGTAAATGTATTCCAATTTAGTTTTAAGTCATGTGGAGCAAAATTGTTCTCAATGTATTAGTGAAGTGCTACAAGAAACTTGTCATTTGTTTGGTAAGTGAAGGCGTGGTTGCGATTTTTAAGTGTTCTAAGCAAAGCTAAGATAAAGATAAATAAGCTTGAGGTGATTATATTTTGTTCTTATTATTTTTGACTAAGTGTTAACATTGCGTTTAATACATTAAAGCTTTCGTGAACTTGGCTCAACATTTCGTTCATACATTTTAATCACAACCACGTTTAAACAGTACTAGACGAAAGTTAGTTTGAATAAATGTCGTCTATTATTTTTGTATTGCCAAATATATTTAGCGGTAATTTGGTATGTAAGGATGAAAATATTGTTCGTTTAAAATTATAAATTGTACTTTCCAATTATATTATTTACTTAAACCCTAAAGATTCTTAGTTTTATTTATACCTATTATATATATATATATTGCAATAATCAAAAATATAAATATCCTAAATTTATGGATATGTTTGTTGTGTCGTAAGATTTAATATAAATTATGTCGTAGACTGAAGGAGGTCATTTTTTCACTATCACTATCGGTCATCGTTTATACTATTAAACCTTCAAGTAGTTGCAACATTGATATTTTTAAAGATTAAAAGGATTTCGTTTGATAGTTTCCAAAATTATAGCGCTACTAAATTCTAGTACTTAGTCCTTAGTACTTACAAAATCGTATATGATAAACAACAAACACAAAATATCAGTGCATAAGTTTATTTATCTTCAAGATAATCATTTTGAAAAATAATTTCTCGGAAAGAATGTAAAAAAAACATTCTATGTAATGTTATTCATTATTCGTAAATTAGGTATTTAGGTAAAACGTGGACAAATGACAAACAATTCTGATAAACTCTTATCTAACCCTATTCAAAGATTGCTTTGATTGTCTATATTGCTATCATTATCGCTTGTAATCAATAGGAGTATCAGGTGAGTGGTTGTGTTTATAACAATCGATATAATTGTCTTTGTTTTCATATCGAATTTTTTATAAACATTAAAGTAATTTAAATTATCTTTATTTTAAAATTAATAAGTATTTTCAGATATGAAGCTATTCATAGTGCTTGCTTGTCTCACAGTAGCGTGGGCTGTACCATTGACTAAGGAGAATGATAATATTCAAGAATTAGAAGTAATTCCTGAAAATGATTCAATTGATTCCTCTGGCACAGAATCTGCGGCATATTTGCCTCAAATTATAAAAGTTGCAGATGTTCTTAGGGAATATGAAAGGGCGAATGCTAAGCCTAGCGAAGAAACACAAAATGTACCAGACATTGAACCACTTAACGGACCAGAGGTGAATGCAGACTTTCTTGAAGATGACAGTGCTGATGAACTACCTGATTTAGGAAATTTGATGCCATTAAATGAGAATGACCAGGATGCGATTCAAATTGCTGCCCCATTTGATAACGATGTCGACGAAAAATCTGGTTTTGATGAAATTCAAATAGTTAATTTGGATGATTTTCGCGGTATAATGGGTATAGCGCCATCTGAACTTGATTCATTGAGAGTCTATTTTGATGATGACATGGCTCGCGAACTCGCTGACGATAATGAGGCACCGGAAATAATAAGACTTAACTACGATGACCCAAATTTACGTTAAGACTTGTTCTGTAATTTCTATTAACTTTTTAATAAACTTATATAAATATATATACTTGTGATATAATATTTTAGTTGAATAAGTAAACAAATCTATATTGATATTATTATCACCTATATTAGATCATCCTATGAAAATGGCTATTTCTAGTATAGTTACACTAAATAACATTTATGTTTAAATTTCTATATTAAATAGAATAAACTAATTTACTTCAAAAGTAGGTATTGTACTCATAAATATAAAACATAGAGAACAAACAGTATCCATAGTGAATAGTGAGATATAACCATACATTTCTGCCCAAAATGAATTTGATTAAAATATGGCAAAATTTCAAGTTGTACATATTAATATTAGTAGGAAAAATTGAATGTTTTATACTAATGGAAATACGAGCTATAATTGTGCAACTTATTATTTTATTAATATTGTGTGGGTCCCACAAAAAAACTATGAAATGAAATTTCAACTATCTCTTTCCTTTTAATTTAATCAGGTCATGTTATTTTCATCGATAACTATTTCTGTGTAAATTATACAAAACTTGTCACTTGAACAGATTTATTTCTACACTTTATAACTAAAACCTATAAATCACACTAATATTATTACTCATTTTAAAACATAATCGCTTGGGTACTCCATAACTTTGGGGAATTTTTGTACTTCTTCTTCAGGTATATGATCTAATCTAGTAGGCACTAAACGCAGTTGTCGAATTTGGTTTGTTACATTTTGTTTTACATCATCTGGTATCTCTTCTCCTGGGTATATAAATAATCTTTGCATTGTGTGCCGTCTCTGAAGGTTTCCCTGCATCGCTCTGTATACTGCCTTCTTAATTATCTATAAGAATATTAATAATTTATTATAAATACTATTTCTACAGACACTAAGAAATTGTCAGATCTCACAAATCAACAGTGTGATAATTTTAATAAACTCTCACCATAGTTGGGTCCTTGTTATGAACTTCCCAAGCTAGAGTCCAAGAAGCTCCACCAGGGTAGCCCGTATGGTGGAAATATGCGCGTTTCCGCCATTCATCACCTCTTAAAGCTATATCTCTGCTATTGATACAAACAACAACATCTCCACAATCGTTCATAGGATGGTAAATCGGTTTATGTAAACCCATCAAATACTTTTTAATTAAATTGGCTGACTGGTATGGATCCTGCCACTTGCAATCAAAAACATGCCAAGTACGAGCAAAAGTAGCCCATTGCTAAAACAAACACAATCAAAAGTTAATGAACACAGAAATTTAAATAGATCATTTTCTGTTGATTACTACGAACCTGTACTCGTTTCGCTGCAGACATTTTTAATGTTTATTATCCCTATTACTTATGTATCTTATTTATAATATTAAATAAATTATTATTGAAAAAAAAATAGTATTGCAAAATTTAATATTTCTAGGTTATTTACTATTTTTAATCCGCGAGCAGATGACAACAATCAACATCCCTTCTTACCAGTGTTCACAACCTGAAGCCAGCTGCCAGGCAGTTATCGTACCAGGGCCTTAAAATTATCGTATTTGTGATCCATATACGATAAATTATCGTACAGTCAGGTAAAATAGCTAAAAATACTTTAAAAATCATATGAAACGTGAAAATAAAATGTTGCAAACGATTTATAGTTTAAATCTTGTAAACTTGTGTTTTTCAAATTGAAAAAAATAATAATAATTCAATCTCTTCCGTCAAAGAGGAACAAAAATACGCAATATTTTCTCGTTGAACAATATGGTGTTCGCTCTAAGTGATATACCTATTGTCCGTAAACATCGCATATTATTTTTATCACTTAAAATTCGTCAGGTATTAAAATGTTATCGAAGACTTCCAAATCTGTGTCACCATACAAATCGTGAATTTTTTGGCTGTGCATTCTGATGCGTTTTTGTGTTTGTACATTAACGCTTTGTTCATCTGCTGTAGTTGCCTTGTGACAGCATAAGTTCCTAATAGAAAAATAAGCCAATAGATGGCACTGACACTAAAAACTGTAATTGTTATTGGGCTATCTGTGTAATCATCAAATTTTTTATCAGACTGAAAATTATCGTAAAATCTGCGTACGATAGTCATGTACCATCGTACATCGTACGTAGTTATGAAATTATCGCAAATGTACGATAATTATCGTACGGTTGTGAACCCTGCTTCTTACCGGTGGCAGTGACAAATTACAAGCTTTATTTACAAAATGGATTGATGATAGCTGCCAAATGCCAATGATGGCTGTTTCCGTGTTTAATCAGTTTAAAAGGGTTAAAGACTTTGTTTTTAAGTACTTTATAAACTGACTTACCACGTTTCATTCATTATTTCATTCCACGGCACGCCTTTTATTTCGAGGGGGAGGATGTTAGGGGGATGTTTTTAACGTTTTCGTATAGGTACTCCGAAATCGAATAGCGGAAAATTGCCGCTTGTGTTTCTTTGTATCTGAAATTTGGCAAGGCAAGAAAATTTATTTCTATTCACTTGGGCAACAGACCGGCAACTGGACTCACGGTCTCGATCTTCAACTTTCATACCACGAAAAAGTCGACGGTCAACAAAACGGGCGGTGATAGAGGGCGGTAGTGTTGCGGTCTATTGTCGAAGTTTGGTCAAAACATAAACTGAATTGTTTGGACTAACTAACGCTATGCTGAAAAATTTTAAGTATGGTTTTGGACTTTCAATACGTCGGACATATAGGAAAAATTATATCCGGTATTTTTAAGCGCAATACTTGTTACTCTTAAATCATTTTGTATTCAATAAATTCTCTGTTTTTTTTTAAGTAAAATTCGGTGTGTCGTATAACAGTTCGAAGGACTTTTTTCCTAATTCTCATGAAGACAGCTTCAAACCCACCTAACTCGCGGTAGCTGATATATTATGTCATGTTTCTGTATACCTGAGTTTATTGATTTAGGGTCTTTCTTATGACCACTTTATATTTAAATACTTACTAGTTTATTCGGTAGATACATATTTCAATCAGACACTTGAATAAATTAAGTCTTCTTTAGAAATATTACTGATTAGATGGACATTTTTAGACCATTAATTCACTAAAAATATGAATGATAAAGAAATAGAGTTCTTTAGATTTTTTTATATAGAACAAACGGTAAACGGCCCTCACCTGATGCTAAGTGATACCCATGGACACTCAACGCAAGTGGGCTTGCGAGTGCGTTGGCCTTTTGGGAGCGTTCAAGAATTACGTAACGAATTTTGCGATTTGTAAAACGTTACGATACGGGGCGGGGATTGAATTACGCGTTATTGTTAATATTATTTTCGACTTTCTTTACACCACATAATGGTAACTTTTAGGTATAGTCACTAGGTGGTCACGAAACGTTTTACTTGGGTACAGAAAAACGTTACGGCGCGTTACATGGGGGCATCAAAAATCTCCAAAATTTGCGTGACGTAATACCTGAACGCTCCCTTAAGAATTGGCAGGTCTTGAAGGACCCTAATTCGAATTGGTTCAGAAATACTTCAGTGGGCTTCATCTGGTTCTATATAGTGGTGTAGAAAAACTGCTTTGACACGCTCAGAATATAAAATATGATTAATAAACTCATTTATTTTTTAAAACAATACATTTGTATAATAGAAAACAAATTGCATAAATATTTACAGTACACTTGTAGAAAATGGAATCTACTCGTTGAGATGCAAATCTTTTCTTATAGTGTAAGCCGATACGTGCATCATATTTGCCTCATTTTTGAGGAAATTTTCAATGGCTCTCTCCCGCACAGCTTCCCAATTATATAAATCTCTGTAGATAGGTCTGACATATTTCATGCGGCCTTGGTTATTAACAAACTGCAGGGCATCACTCAATTTGCTTTCATCTCGGCTTCTAATACATAATCTCAGCCAACGGTAGACAATTTCAGAATTTTTGCTTGTGTCAATATTGTATTTTTTTCCCATATTTCTTAGTCTGTCTAGAGGAAGTGGGTCTTGATCAATGAGAGCTTGCAGGAAATTAATCATCTGTTGAGGAGTAAATGTCAGGACATTGCTGTATTCCAAAGTACTGCTAGTATCATTCACTTTGGCCAGAAGTACTGTAACATCTTTGGTCATTGATGTGTCGTACCTGGAAAAAAAAAATTACACTTATATATTTATTTATTAACACTTCGTTGCATACAGTAAAATTAAAATTATTAAAAAAAGGCGGGCAACTGGCGAACTAATTGCTATCGAGCGATATCTTCCAGGCATCCACTGTGAGAAAAAAAATTTAAAGATAAGCGCAAGAAGTGCAAATATACATAAGACAAATAGTTATTTAGACAAAACTAATGGAACAAAGCAATTAACATACGTATATGTAAACAGTGAAAGCGACAAAAATAAAAAATATATGTTGATATAAGCTATAATTCCTAATATGAGAAGTATTTTAATCCTAGCAATAGCTTTTTATTAGACAAAATTGTGACTATGTGGGCGTAAAACGAAGCTTCAGGGATACATTATATTTCGCGACCTAAAGCATTATTTTATATAATATTACTTACGCGGGAATAACTGGCGGCATTCCAGATTTGTGAAGCCAAGTTGTCCAGTCGACACCTTTCATGGCTTCATTGTCTTTGAAATAGTCCAATAAGTAGGCTTTAAACTGGTCCGTGTCTATGGATTGTCGCTGGAATTTGTCCAGGTACGAACGGAGGAAATCATCAAATACCTCTGAAATATTAATATTTATTTTATATTAGAAATTAAACATTTTTAGATATTAATTATTTAACAAAAATTTATGTTGGCTTATGAACTAAACAAAAATATACTACTTATAATAAACTTGTTTTCGTATAACGTGATTTCTTTCCCTCAAATAACGCGGAATATCCCCATATAAAACGGAGATTTTTCAAGTTATATTTCTGTAGTGTGGAATTTATAATAATTTCTCAAGTCTATAATTAGTTTGCGCACCTTCAATTGTGTGGTTATAAAATGAAACTAAAGATTTTTATAATTCGTGTTCCTAGTTTTTGCATTGTTAAAAAAAACTGTAACTCTTACACTGCGGTCCGGGTCTACCGTTACATATATAATTTTGTACTTTGAAAGGATAGTATGTATTCAAATTTCCTTTGATTGATGCATTAAGTACCTACTTCAGTAAGCATGAGAAAACTTCGGTTTTTGATAAAGTTTTTCTGTTTTCACATCCTGAAGCTTAAGTTTAGCAGTGACTTCAATGGGTGATGTGTTTGGCCAAGACAATGCAATGATAGTCCCCCGTTACTAGCATAATTAAGAAATAACCACTTCTACCTTCTTTTTTTTATGTAAAAGGAGGCTAACGGGCAGGAGGCACACCTGATGTTTAATGTTACGCCCATGGACACTCACATTGCCAGAAGGATCGCAATACTTCAGTGGGCAGCTGGTTCCACATAGTTATGCGCGGCAAAACTGCCTTAAAAAACGCTCAGTTGTGAAACAACGAGGTGATACGCGGTATGTTAGCTTTATAGCTATATATATGGATACTTTTTTTACTTTTATAAGCTGCAAGTATACCTGATCCGCCAAGCAAATCCTCGAGATACCTAAGAAACAGCGAGCCTTTCTCATAGGGCACGGTCGAAAACGCGTCATCCGGGTGAACCCCAGCCAAATCGACCACTAAACTAGTCAACGGATTACTCTCGCCCAACTCCAATTTCACCTGAAACGTAGAGCTCAATCTCACCTGGTCCACCGACTAAATCTTCAAGATAACGAAGGAATAGAGACCCCTTCTCGTATGGAACCCTCGAGAACGCGTCGTCAGGGTGAGTGTTATTCAAATCTGGCACGAGTTGCGTGAGTGGACTGGTTGGACCGAGATTTTGGTTTATCTGCAACGCAGATTTTTATTATTGCCAGTTATTGCGAATTTTTAGATCTACTATTTCGGGGGGCTCATACAGGGTATAAGACAGCTATTTGCCTGATATTTTGAACAGACAGAACAAAACGCGTTCGAAATTAAGCGAACAGATACAATATACAACAGTTAAAATATATTTTCTCGCAAATAAGTATACACTTACGGAACTCGAGAATGTGTCAAAACCATGACGAAAAAATTATTACTTTTAATTACTTCAAGCTATAGTTATAGTCCAAATAAAAACCAGCAATAATTAATTACACGTGTAAATAAACTTACACGTGGAAACTAGGACACATTATTATTGGTTTATTATTAGTAAAATTTATGTTAACCATAACTCTCAAGAATAGATAGCTCGTAATACATACTGTAGAAAATTCATTATGTCGAGTATGTACTTAATAAAATAAAATAGCTTTTTACATATTTTTATATTAAAAAACAAACTCACAGTTTCTGTCAGCTCTTGGAGGCCTAAAAGGCTGCTAAAGTCTCTGCTACGATGGGCTTCCTCTTTGTCCGCTATCAGGGAGGCTCCGACTTTCCTCTCAAGGAATACAGTAAAACCTTCATTTAACCAGAAATGTTCAAAGTTTCTGTTCGTCACCAGATTTCCCGTCCAACTATGCATTATTTCGTGGACAATGACGTCTGCTTGGCTTCTATCACCCGCCTAAAATATAAGTCAAATTACCTTTATGGCGTGTAAATTCTGGGCGTTTCATTCATATAAGGCTTCTGTTGTCTCTTTCTTTCAAATTGTGTTCACAGTGAACAGAAAAGAGATGGATCAAAACGGTGCAATTAGGCAGATTAAAACTACTACTAGCCAACTGTGCCTGGCACAAGTAAATCTTTTGGTAAAATACATGATAATTTCCTCATGCTATTCTTCATCGTACGAAAATAGTAACTCCAGTAAGATTTAGAATTGAGACTTAGGGTCTGTTTCACAGTGTATGGACTCATAACTTATGATGGACTTTATGTGACGAATAGCGCTATCTGACAGTCGTGAAACGCAACAATAGTGTTGATCCTACCAATAAGTAATAAATAGCTAATTTGTAACTTATGTAGAACTTATCCGTACTTTGTGAAACAGACCCTAAATGACGCAAAAATACTGACGTATAACAAATATAATAACGTTTTTGACATACAGGAATACTTAGCAATACGTCCCGACTTTTACTCTTACAGAGTTAGGTGTTTACAGTGAGTGAGAATAATACGTATTCAACAAAAAATATGATGGAAAATTGTATGTCTTTGTATGAGTGAAATTAGGTTTTTGAAAAAAATTTAATTATGTTTGTTTTATTTTTTTGACGTTCATTGTACATTGTGTTACCTATATGAATAAATGACTTTGACTTTGTAACTGAAGTTAGTAACTTTTAAAGGTTTTACATAATCCGATACTATATTACTTAGCAAATAAAATATGCTAAAACGTTCTTACTAATTTCAAGAACAATGTTATAGTTAACACGTATTATAATTAATACAAAAATGTTTATAATTTAAAAAATAACGTTTACGAAATGTAATCTTGCACAGAAGTATGGTAAAATTAATGGCGCATAATAATAATTAAGCGAGGTCGTTATTAAGATTGTCAAAGATTTACGACTATACCACCGAAACGGCTTAAATTAATTTTAGTTAGAATATACTGTAAAATAAAAATAAATGTTTATTTATACTAAAATAATTGTTAGTTTACGATGAATAGTTGATTATAGCTGTTAAGTGTGTTTCGTTGTTAAATTTTTTAAGCTATTGCATAGATATTTTATCACGGGCTTTAAGCGCGGGGACCGAATCAAGAAATTTCGTAACGAAAATAAAAACCTAACACACGATGACGTAATATAGGTGAGGCCAATACGCGTTAGAGCGGGACAGAACGCATACTGCGTCTCACATCGGTCTGGCGTGATCGGTGACGTAGCGTAAACGCGGCCGGTACGCTTTAGAGTGAGACTTTAGTTATTTGTAACTACTTTCTGATTTAAAAATGACAGTACTTGAATTATATATTAATCCTTGAGTAACATAGACTATATGTATATATTTTCACAAAGATAAATGTCTACCCGTGCGAAGCTAGGACAGGCTGCTGTCACAAGTAGTAGGACGCAAACGGGCAGAAGGCTCATCTGATGTTAAGTGATACCGCCGCCGCCCATGGACAGTCACATTGCCAGAAGGCTCCCAAGTGCGTTGCCGGTTTTTTTAGAATTGGTACACTCTTTTCTTGAAGGGTCCTTCGAAAAGTCGAAATGGTTCGGAAATACTTCAGTGGGCAGCTAGTTCCACAAAGTGGTGGTGCGCGACAAAAATTGCCTTTAAAAACGCTCAATTGTGGAACGACGGACGTCGAGGTGATACGGATACTTAAGGTGACATAGGAAAAGGTAAAAAATCAAGATTTTTCATACTTACGAGTAAAGTGGGGGTCACAAATGTCAAACAGGGGTTCTCCATGCCCCCATAAGGGAAGGACGGGGGTAATACGAGTAAATCGTACTGGGTCCATTGGTAGGGACCACACAGTCTTTCAGCCGCTTGTAAGTACTTCTCCGTGTCCGCGAATTCCCAGGCACTTCTATCGATCTCTTCTTTTTCGGACCAAACGTGAGATCTGATGTTTTAAAAACATAAAATATATTAAAAGATCTATTGGGTTTAATAACATTTTCTAAAGCGACACTAAACTGTGGAGGTTGATGACTTTTGACAGCTGACAGATGTCAATTTAATGTTGATTTAGGTATTAATTAGGCATGAATGATTTTGGAATTTGTAGATTACAGATTCAAAAAAATCAGTGACACTACAATCTTTTTAAGCCTGGGCCTCAGATTTCTGTTTCATGATCATTTGTAAATCTAATAGGCAAGTAGGTGATCAGCCTCCTGTGCACCCACGCCGTCGACTGTTTGGGTCTAAGCAAGCCGGTTCCCTCACGACATTTTCCTTCAACGTTCGAGCGAATGATAAATGTATAAAATATATTTCAATACAATTGTGAATGATAAATAAAAGATCAAATTTTGAAGCATAACAATCGGCTTATCAGAGCAGTGTAGGTAAATTTGACAGATTACTAAACTTAAGTTAGATTTTTAATATTTATAAGGGTAAAGATACGACAATTTAAGTACATTACTAAGACATTATCGTATAAGATAATTAATATAAAATCCAAACACATACCGAGGTCCAAGCTCCCTCGACTCCAACACCGCCACGGCAATAGCGAGCAAATACGACGGAATAGGAACAGGTTGTCTAAAAGTGGCCTTTTCACTCGAATTCCCTTTAATCGCGCTCATGAGCACCGTAAATGGTTCGGGGGCAGTGACCTCTGCGTTGTACGTGAATTTGACAGCTGGCGAATCTTGGCAAGGGAGTATTGACCGAGCGTGGATTGGCTAAGAATCATATTTTTTTTTTAAATTACGAAAATTACCATTCATTGTGCTTTATGGCACGTTTATATTATAACACTTAACATATTGGTGGTTAAGCTACTGAATATATATAAATAGACACAAATAAATTGTTCGTTATATACACAAATAACCAACAAGTCAATATTACATTCGATAATGCATTGCTATTACAAACTGGACAAAATCAAATTGGTTGCTGATTTTTTGCATTAACATATTTTTGTTATTATTATTATTTTTTTAAATTTATAATGCTACAAATGTAATTATTTTTTTTTTGTATCTCACACACTGTTTTGTTGTGTTTTTTTTTTCATATTTTTATTACTCTTTAATGTTAATATTCTACGGTTTCGATATTTGTAAATATGTGAGGAACATGTATACTAACTTTTTTAGTATAGTAGTTTATTCTAAGAGTACATTGTCTTCACATATAATTATTTAACAAATGTAACAAAATATTGTAAACCTATTTTAAAAGAGTAAGTGTGGAGTTTCTTGCCCATTCTTCTCCACACGAAACTACCTTTTGGAAGGGGCAACTAGAATCTTCTTTAAAAAAATTTTTGACGTTCAAAAGTGCCATTTTAGATGGTCTAATTGAAATAAATGATTTGACTTTGATTAATTATAATTTCGCCTGGAATGAAACCAGGATGGAGTAAATCACCAGTTAACCACTTAGCAACGATGTGGTATCTCGCGCTTATATATGTATAATGACAGATATATCACAAGCCACAGTACTAAGTCAAAAATATTAATTATATAGGGGAAGGTGGGGACCCTTCGTACGGTTTTCACATTTTATTTTTTTATTTTTTTCTTTTTCCATGAATTAGTTAGTTAATAGCTTAAATTTATAGTCTAACTATCTGAGACTCAAATAAAAAAATGACAAATGATTTCATCCGATGTTTCAACCATAATTATGATTTAAACTAAATCTGGAATACGTACGAATCTGCCCCATCAACGGGGCACCTTCGTACAGTGTTGGGGGTACCTTCTTACGCTGTGGGGTAGTTCAAAATTCATTTATTAGCAATGAAATTAAACACAAAAATAAAGATTTAACTTCTATTAAACAAAAATAAAATACTTTTCTTATGTAAAACAAAATTTAATTAGTTAGGTATCTTAAATTTAGAATAACATTTTTTAGTCTTTGGTGTGGATTAGAACTTCTTATTTTCGGGTATGGCAGTATAAATTCGTGGTTTTCCTGGCCGTCATCGTCATTTTGTTTGTTTTATTACTTCTTACAGAATGCGAATAGGGTCGAAATGCCTCTGGTGTCAAAACTGACTTCGAAGGAACTACTATTTGATGGATTGGTAAATTATTCACAGCATCTGGTTCACAAGCATCAAAATCAACCTTAGTCAAGGTGCCTTAACAGTAGTGTAATATGTAGAAAGTCGAAAACTTAATTTGTATGAAACAGACAGCTCGCGTCGACAAATTTTTGTACAAATTTAGTTGTACAATTCGTTCAAATGTGCCCCATCTAGTGCTGTCCGAATGTACCCCACTAACTGAATAACAACAAAATATAACTTATTTTAATATTAATAGGAAAACGTCATAAATTAAGTATTGGAGACGTATCTTAAGTATATTTTGCTAGTTACTGATAGAATACTCTACACGAAAACATATTTTATCTACGGTAACAAGAGGTAAAAACATAGATCAAAAAATTACTTACCGAGCGCGAAAACACGTGCATGCCTGTAACTTCACTCTCATCGGTGCAAATTTCACGAAACTTCGTTGATGTATAGTTGGTACCTCGACTCATGCACACATACAAAAGCAAGACTGTACTTTGTTTCGTTCAAGTTTTATTTTGACTGTATGAATGTGCCCCGCGTACGAAGGGTAACGATCTTCCCCTATAGCATATTAATCATTAAGAATAACTTAAACAATATATTTTTATTTATACCTGACATTGGCTGAACATGTACGGGTACTTCTTGCCCGAGGTTTGTGTCGGTTCCAGCCATTGTAGGGCGGTCGCTGATGGTGATGTCTTGTATTTTATTCTTATCTTAAGGCTGAAATTGGATATATATGTAAGTGTAATAATAGTGCTTATCAAATATTTTAATTTAGTTTTCTATCCAACTTCCACAATTTTTAATTACTACTTAGTATATTTAAAAAACTAATTGTATACAGTTAATTAATGATATTGTTATAATATGGAATGAATTGAATTCTAAGAATTACTGCTATTTGAAATTTCGACTAATATAATTCAAAACTGTGAAACTCATGATTACAGATCAAAAATATTTTAAATATTGGCTAGCAAGAATAAAGATTACTTTTTTAACTTATGAAAAAAATAATTTAAATTGTGTTTAAGTTGGAAAAGATATTAGGATACTTAAATACTTTTGCTTGAATGTTGGATGTTAAGAGTCCGTTGGGGAACTCAAACTCAAAATAACTTTATTCATATCAACAGTCAACAGAAAAGATAATTGTTTCTAAATTTATATATTTACTACCAGTTCGCCAGTCAAGTGCGGGAGAAGAACTGGCAAGAGATTCTTCGCCACTCTTTTTAATCGCTAAGTTTTGAGTCATACAAATTGTTTAAACTGGAGCAAATCTTTTCAAAATCATTCAATTCAAAATTTACGTTTAACGGGAGCTTTGAATTTATTCAATGATATTTTATATATTCTCTAATTTAGTTTGGGAGTTTGTTGTAAAAACGAATACAATTTCCATACAAGGAGTTTATCTTGTGGAGCCTGGATGGGAATAACGAAGAACAAATTTAATCAAAAGACCACCATAGTCTTTCATTTCCCCGTCGTGCTTTAATACGTAACTACAGTAATTCAATATTATATGAAACTATGTAAATACTTTCGTCTACTTTTCTGGTAATTTAATTTCAGAAAGTCTCACAGTCTGCCTTCGGAGTGGACGGAGTCCGAACTTTGCAGTACTCTAACACACATGGTAGATGCCATGGATGTACTTTGAGACATTTCTAGTACCGGTTGATAAGTTAAACCATTAAATGCCATCATCATTGGTTCAGAAGGAAGCTGTTTTACTTCACGTTTCTTTTCTTCAATATTTATTTTAGGTTGCATACTTAGCTTCCTTTGAAATTATTTTTATTATAATTGCCGAATAATTAATTAATATAAAAATTAATTAACGACTCAGTGAGACAAAATTGCAGACAGCAAATTACCGGCCATATCGCAACACAAATATATTTTTTCCTTTGTGTCGCCAAACTTTGGAAACGCAATGCCACCATTTTTTTGCCACCAAAACTAATTTAATGTTTTACATCTAAGATTTGAAAGTGGGATAATAAAGCAATATTATAAGGGAAAAGCCAGGATTACCCTGCGAAAAAATAAGCTTTATATCTTTATTTAACAACGAATTTTTGTTGGATCAGGAATTGGGCGTATAAAAGACCATTAACGCCAGAAATTGGAAACTTACTTTTGGCCCGCCGTAGCAGGTTCCGGTAGTGGAATCGTCAATTTCGAACCATAATTGGGAACCGGATCAGCCAATGTAAAGTTCAAGGACTTGCCGTCCTCAGTCTCAATTGATTCAATTGTTAGATTACTTGAGTCCAATATCTGTAAATTGACAATCATAAAAATATGAATGACAGGTTGAAGATGAAGATAAGATCTGACTAGCTCGGCAACGATGGATATAGTCAGATTAGGAATTTTTTTATTGCAATATCTATTTCATTATTTTAAGATTCTATTTTAGAATTGAAAATAAATCAAATTTCAATACAATAATTAATCCTACATTTAACCCGTTATTAGCCATAAAACATTCACTAAGGAACAATAAATGAGGAGAATGAAAAAAATTGGTAGTAAAGAAATAAAAATTGCTTTCTAAATTAGTTTTTAATTCTGTATAATCGTGACGTAAATGGAAGTAAATTTAAAAAAAAACTTATTAATTTTCAAGGTTAAATTTAAGTTAATTTACATGGTTAATACTGCGTGTATAACTACATTTTATAAAACAAAGCACTCCGCGTGTCTGCAGGGGCAGTAAACTAGTATATTATTTAAATTAATATGAACCACATCATCGCTGTTCACTAATACAACTGGTACAAGTTGTAGTATATCATAACATTTTTACTTTTCTTGTTGCATAATAAGTGTATTTGTCTTGACCAAGCATATAATATTTATATGATCATTTACATACATCAATTTTGCAATACCAGAATTTTCTACTTGACTAGGTCAAATGTAAGTAGGCCAACCAATATGCTGTGAATTATGGCCCTTTTTATAAATGAATGTAAGGAACCATGATTATATATATTATTACAATATATATAACTAATGTTAGTAATACCTAACTAAAATTAAAATAATCCTATTATACAGTTTGTTGCTTACTTACCAGTTCTTCAATAGAATTTAAAACATTAACAGTTAGTAGGGCTTCTCCAGTAAGTTGTTTCTTTTCAAAGTCCACATTTAATTTCAGGTCTATATGTTTAACAACAGCTAATTCTAAAAAAGTGCATTTATTTTCATAATATATTGAATTAATTAAATAGTAGTATTTATAAATATATATAAGAATAGAAAAGATACATACCTGGTCTTGAATATGATGATGGGTCGAGTGGACTCAGAGCCATTGCGTCTAATTCTCTAGAAAAAATCACAAATAAAATTTTTAAAACGAAAAACCACTTAAAAGGCAGCATACTGCATGTGTATATAACTCGAACAGTATCAAGGCTATACTGAGAAGTTGTATCAAAGGTGGAGTTTAGATCAATATGAAATAGTTTAGGGAAAGTAAGTTGTATAGCAACACAACACAGTCCAGTATTGTATGAACAGAGCATAAACAAATCATTTAGTTGAGACGTAAAATTAATCAGTTAATACTGATTCTTAGGAATACAACAAATCACCAAACTAAGGAATTATGTTGAAAATTACTTTTTCATTTGAGATTGTATATTAAAATATACTGTTTAACTTAAGGATAGTGTGCTTACCCTAAGCAATATTTTTAACTATCATAGTATGTATTTATCAATACGAATACTACTTGTATTAGCAACTTAACTAACTTGCTCATTTGTTTGTACGCAAATGTAGTTGTTGGCCTATATAACATCAAGATTTTAGGACGTCCCTGATTTGTAACTATGCCCTGTGTTTAAATTATACCTACAGTTGTGTCACCCCTATGTATCTTTAAATAAACGTAGAGTCGCATTATCCATATTATTACTGATAAGTAACTGTATACCGGTCTTAACCTGCAAATATTCTATACAAAACAAACACCAGAAACCTTTTCACTGAATGTAATTTCCTTTTCAAAGTTGTGAATTCCCAAGGCACTTTAAATTGTGTTGAATTGTGTGCAGTTTTAAAATTAATACTTAATACAGAATTATATCTAGTACGATTCTTGAAAAAGTGATGAATAGGCAACCGATATTGTCTCGTGATCAATTTACTGATGACAAACATTTTTTCAGCTGTGGTTAGTGGCCATTATCCTCGTAGGGCAAACGTAGACATTGACAGAAAGATTTGACACTGATCGAATATAATATATATTTACAGATTATACAAAACCCGTTTTTAAATTTTGAGATGCGACGTAAACAGTATACTACAAAATACAATTGTGACTATACAGTCGCACACGGCACACCTTTAATTTTAATTAGGTAATGCTAAATTATTAATTAACAAACAAGTTATTTTGTCTTCATCTCTTGAAAATCAAAACAGTAACAGTCGCTTCAATATCAAAATTTAAACAACTGATCTCATTCTCAAATCTGTGACTAGTTGACTACACTCAGTAGTCAGTACTCACACATGACATGACATGACAACATTAAAAACAATAATTTATTTTGGTTGCGAAGTTTTAGAAAACTTTAGAGCTCCATATTGAAAAACCACTTAATCTACATAGAGCATGATAATTAATTGTTCTTATATCGTATTTTTGCATCATACTCATTGCAAACCCACTTGCTAAATTACCCAGTAACCGCACACCCATCCAAAAGACTCGAGTTGGATTATTTATTGTAGAGACAGCAATTTAACTTGCTGTTCATATTTGGGTTGTGTGCTCCGCGTTTATTGTTACCTGGGACTTCCCAGTAGAAACAAAAGCCAACTTTATGTTGTCCATCATGTTATCGAGGTTTCACCACTATCACGGCTCTAATATTGTTTTATTCGAGGATAACACGGTGGCTTATCGAAAGACTAGTTTTGCTCATGGTTTAACATTTAGTGAAAGACCTTTGTTACCAGGGGAAATATTCTTGGTGGAAATTGAAAAAACTGAACGAGGATGGAGTGGTCATATGCGTCTTGGCTTAACTTTACTTGACCCACAAAGTGCTGCAATGGGTGAGAAAGGTTTGCCTCAATATGCTTTACCTGATCTTGCAAACACAGGTATGTCATGGATATTCCCTATATCGAAGTCACAGAATAATGTCCTTATAGAATTAATTAACCAAGGAACAAGTGGGCGTCGAGATAATGAACCTAGGGTGTCTATTTTGGGAGATTCGCATAACGTGCACACACCTCGTGGATATGTGTCAAAGCACACTCTTCGCCCTCAAACCGTATCAAAAAATGGCACCCCACAAGGCATCTTGCCCATGGATGCTGGAAGCCGTATAGGAATTATGTATGTGCCTTGTCCTAAAAAGAGTAAAGATGACCCTGATTTAGCTGAGATGCACTTTATAATAAATGGTGAAGAACAAGGTCCATGCACAAAAGCAATCCCTTACACAACAGGTCCCTTACATGCTATTATAGATGTGTATGGCACTACAAAGCAAGTTCGGATAATTCAGCTATATGGAGGTAAAAATTTATATCTTTTACATAATTAGTTTATGAAATAGACAATTTTGAAGCTATTTGAACTACATAACTTACTGTTCCACTTTGCCTTATGAATATTTTGTAAGAAATTTAAATCTCATAGTTAAGTTAAGAATATTATATTTGCTTTTACACAATTATAAAATAATGTTGACTTTAATAACAAACATTTGTTGCAGTTAAAACTTTGCAAAATGTATGCAGAGATGCAATACTACAATTCATCAGAGGAAACTCAGTTACATCATTGCCTCTCCCACAGTGCTTAAAAGATTTTCTGGTCGCATAAAAGTTTTATACAAAATAGGCTCTTAATAATTTGCTTTGAATTGTAACATTCCTGGCTTGAGCCAATATATTATAATTTGATTGTAATTTTAAAGGTGTTTAAGTATTATTGAGAAAAATTGCAGCATACTTGTGGTAGCTCACCAGAATTTCATATGATACATTTGAAAAAGAAAAAGAAAGGTACTGCCAACATTATCATGTTAATGTGAGGTCAGGACTAAAATGACCATTATGGAAAGTGCCGATTATGGAAATAGTGTTTTTAAAAGGAACATTATCTTTATATTCTTCTTAATATTAAAAAATAATCAAATGAAATAAATTCATAATCTTTTTTTATAAAGTGAAATAAAATTAAAATGTTAACCAGGAATTTATATTGCTAATTGATAATACAGATCTGAATTTTGGGACGTTAAAATTATGTACAATAGACAATAGGTAATTATAATCTTTTTCGTTTAGCTGATATGCTCATTATATTTTATTGATTAACTGAAAAATTACGTAATTGCTTAGCTTTTGAATTTTGAAAAAATAATAATAAAGAAAATTCAGTTTGTTGTTATTTCTCTTGAATCAAGGGAACTTATAAAGGATTTATAATATAAAATAAATCCTATATGTGGCAGCAAACTAGCTTAATTAGCCGTTCAATTAACTGCCTCGCTGTTTAACTAAACGGCGCCGTTTATTAGTTAAACGATATTCAGCCGTGGCGTTTGTTATGGCGCTTCTAAACGGGCCATGTTTTGCTGAAATTGATGGCTGCACTGTTGGCAACTAATTGCCCGGCCATTATAAACATATTTTAATGCAGCTGATGGCCGAACAATCTATGGCTGGGCAATGTGTTGCAATATGTCTGCAATAGTATGGCCCATGATGCAGACTCCTAAACGGGCTATACAAACCGGCAACAATGGCTGACGAAATCACGCAGCAGCTTATATTGTTTAAAAAAAGAAACTGAAAAACAAGAGATCGTGGATTAGACCTTACTTAAATATGCGTGAAATTGTAGACAATTTGAGTATAGAAATAAGCCTTGATAATAAATTATTCAAGAATTTTACTAGAATGTCAAAAGCAGTCATTTTTACGTAGTAACCTTACGTCAAAATGCAGCTGATCGCAAAACAGAATATAGCAACAGGCACACTTCACTCATCGCAAACGTCATGTCGCGTAGAAAAGGATACACTATGCCATAACAAAGAGTGACTGAAACAACAATAGAACTGGCTGTGCAATATTGCAGTTGAATTCGATAGCCTAGCGATCGTTCGGCAACCCATCGGGGCAACATCAGCCATATGTGGCAATACAAAACATGTTTGGCTATATGGCCGGGACATTACTGTGATATTGCATATTGTGGCTGCAATTGTTTGCAATGTTTCCGAGCCACAGTGTTGCAGCCATCAATTGCAGCAAAACATGGCCCGTTTAGACGCGCCATTACAACATTTAAAAAACTGGCTGGCTAATGCTTAGGCCATTCGTACTATAGAGTCATTATTTGGCAGAAATAAAAAAGAAAAATATTTCTGACTTAAGCAATTTTATTAAAATTTAAATGCTTTAGTCGAATTCAGAATTACGTTGCCTGAATTTGATGAGATAATGATTATGTAGGTGTCTCGGGGGACCTTGATTTGAACACCTCCAAGTGATTTTGCTGCCGGAGTTGCGTCTAAGTATTAACGTTAATTGAACGGCTGATTAAGCTAGTTAGCTGCGAAATATACATATATATTAATCTTATATATATATACTTATTACTTATTTTTTAATTTGGATAATATAAAAACAGTTAGACCACACCTTTACACCATTTTTATAGGTAGGGCAAAGTAGATGTTAGGTAATGTAAATGCATAAATGAAAGCAATAATAATGAGAAAGCTAAATTATATTTCCAACTGTTTGTTTTAAATTTTATTCTCCAAGACCAAAATACGTTTATTAATTACATTATGACTCCTTAAATTCATATAAATATTCTTGGAATAGGGAGCGTATATGGTATGATTTTCTTGCCTTTCTCAACTTCGTATGTCTTGTAGTTTAGTACGGTGTCAGATTCCACGTGTTCCGACCAATAATTTTCTAATCTAGGGTTTAGGCTTCGCTTCCAATTCTAAAATAAAATAAAAATATAACACACTAGGATAGAAAGTATCGAATGGAAACTTCTTCCAGTGGGTTTTCTAAAATCCGTATTTCTTTAGTTATATTTCAATGTAGTACTGAATACTTATAATAATATATTTGGCTTTTATTGCTAGTATATTTTTTAGAAGAAATCACTTTATATAATATTTTCAAAAATGTAAGTCCATTCAAGTTCAATCAGAGTTCATTATCATTGACCTGATTTAAAATTAGGTCAATTGAAAGGTCGGGGGCCTTTGTAATGTAATGTAAACAAAATAAGTACGCAATGTGCATACTTCAAAGAAGATGTCTGAAATAAAGTTTCAAGTTGGTTCGTTTCATATGGGTAAATTGTAGCATGAAGACTTTGTGAAAAGAAAATTCATTCGTAACCAAAGCGTTTTATTTATGACGATCGAAGTAAATTGGTAAATGATAAATTGTCGATAAGTCGAATTGGTTCGGAAATATTTCTGCTGGTTTCACATAGTGATGGTTCGCGGCAATTGTTTTTTTAAAACAGGGGAAGAGTACCTACGCTTAATCTATATTTTAATTTATTATAACACTACTATAATAAAATATATATTATTATAGTATCACTTACTTGTTTATTATGTTCAATCCAAATTATCATTAATCTGTCGGAATATTTTTTTGCTATTTGTAAAGCCTTTTTTAGAGAGTTGTAGGCACACTGTTTCTTGTGTCTAATGAAGTTATAATAGCCGTTGAGAAGGTAATATCTACAATTTCAATAATTATATTTGAAAATCCAAGTGAATCGAATTTGCTGGAATACTTTTCCTTACAATATTGTCACTTCATAATTGGGAAAAAGTAAAAATTTTATTCGATAACTGATACCTAAAATTAAACGAAACCACAAGCTCAAGGGTGATAGCGTAATATAAATTAAAAATTGAGAGGGATAAATTGTAATAATTAAACTATGTATGTTAAATGTTATGTGTTACCTTGATTGAAAGATTGGATAATGTTTACAAGAAACCACCAGTTTCGGCATTAATGTCTTCAAAGTTTTAGCGATATACAAAACTTTCTTAATGTTTTTATTATTTAACTGCAAAATATTCACCATCAGAGTTATAAATACCTTTATCCATATAAATATCTTGAATTGCAAAAAATGGAAGAAAGGTAGACTGAGATATCGCTCAATCGGTGCGGAACAAATTTTTATCGGTACACAAATTTACTCAGGTATCTTTAAGTCTATTTTACATAGCAGCCATACCGTCGTAAGTCTCGACTCTGAATCGTAATTATAATCCTCAAAATTTTAAGTCTGTACTGAATTTCTAGGAGATTTGAATGTATAAACCCTACCTCTCGCACTAAATCAATCATATACCCTTCGACCACCATCAACATCATTGATGTGTAATATTCATGTATTGTTGATTCCATCTTTTGGATTTCTTCGATTTTATCATTCCATATTACACTTTTCTCCCACATACCTACTCGTATTGTACTGAGAAGAAAACTGATAAGGTATTAAAATATTTTCAGTTATATATAACTACAGTCAAAACCGTTTACGAAGACATCGTTTAGAACAACATACCTTCCGGTTATATAGACCAAAATCAAAGGTCCCGGCAGGTAAAAATACCTATTAATAGGTACATAATAACAACGTCATCGGATATTACGACTATCGGTTTTTACGACCAAATTCAGTACTTCCTTTGATGTCGTTATAATAGATTGTGACTGTAGTAATAATAATCTAGTAAATATAAGCAAATATTAATGCTAGCGAGAAATTGTAGCAAAAGGGTAGTGACACAGTCAGTACCGACCTATCTAAGTGTTCGGAAATACTTTCTAATTAATAATTTAAATCTACACTAGTGTGTTTTACACTACAATAAAATAAAATAAAACTTGAGAGGTGTCAAGGGACACCCGGACGGAACGAAGTTCCTTTCGATTAATTTATATTTTAAATGGTATCATAACAGTAACTATGATAGATTTTCTCGACACCAATATTATATCTCATCGTCTATTAAAGTTTTAAGAGACAAGGAATCTAGAAGAGGAAGAAGTATGATGTCCTTGTGCTACGCTGGGATAGCACAAGGACATCATACTTCTTCCTCCAAATAGTAAAATAACCTAAATATAAAATTAAGTGGCACAATTAATAAGCATATTTCGTATTTCGTGGTTCAGATATTTTAATTCAGTCTCATCTGGTTCATCTCCTTGTATAAGGTGTTCTCGTTGTTATATTAGTTCACTAAGTTTTGAATTCGCAGAATTACAATGATTATTTTTCCGACCCTAATGTCGGCCAATAGAATTGCACCATTCGACGTCACGTGGTACAACCTACATGGTATTATACTGAAAAATTTTTGTGAAAATTTTCTCTGGTCGTTGCTTCAAGAAAAGTATTAAGTAGTTGTTTTATTCATTATGAAATTCTTATTTGTTAACTGTACATTTCGTCTCATGGTGCAATTCTATTGGCCGACATTTGGGTCGGAAAAATAATCCACCGAATACCACTCGAGCTTCAAAATTATCTGGTATTTCCCTCAAGGTTCGTTGCAAACAAATAGAGTCGTCATGACGACTGTCGTCGTCATGACAACTATATTAATTGTTTGCAACGAACCTATCGGGAAATACCCGATAATTTTGAAGCTCTTGTGGCATTACATATGAATATTTTTTAAAGGTATTGCATTTTGCAAGGAAACTAGGGACCCCGAATTTATTGTACAGGGATTCTGGTGTACGTTTACTACGACTAATTTAGTTAAGAGATTCCAAAAAGGTGATCGGACGAGAACCGGTGTAATAGCAAATAGCAAAAAAGTGTCGTGACAACTTTTCGTAAGAATTTTTTCCGTCTAGCCCCCTTTCACAACGCGCGATAAGGAACTTCGTTCCAAAAAACAGATTATAACGCGGAGTTAACAGGAGTATATATAACATATTCACTCCCTCAAGATACAGATCGAAGAAGTACTGTAGTTTTTTTTAAATAAATAAGTCCTTACAAAAGCCACATGCAAGCATAAAAGTTCCACCCGGCTTCCGGAGTCTTGGACCTTAAAAATAAATCGCCCTTCTGTACGTAAAATGTCTCGCACGTTTTGTACGATTCAACACAGTACCCAGTGTCCAAGAATATTGACATGGAATAAAAGTGGTACCAGACTTCCGCTAAAAATTGAAAAATTAAAAAAAATAAGTGCATCTCCTCCAAAAGACCAAAACCTTAATGTTTTTCTTTTAATATTATAAAGACGCTTTTTGTGTTGCCATTATCAACATTTTTTAATATTATCACCCAAGTTTTTAGTCTACTCTAAAGGATTGGGTGGCTGTATAATGTTTAAGACTAAAACCGCACTTCTAGGTGCGTTTTCCAATTACAGCACTAGAGCGCATTATGCGGCATAATGCTCAACGTTGAATGTTCCAACTACAGCAACGCTTCGCACAATTGAGCACTCTCAAAACTAATGCTCTCGCGTGCTTCTCGCAATCAATACCAACACAGTGACAGAAAATTTACCAGTGTTTTTCTTTAAGTTGGCATTTATCGAAATTTTCGTTAGTAATTATCATTTAAGTATGGATGAAGGTATAAATAGTTACTTTTTTTATATTCCACATTTAAAATATGAATACAATTTTATTTTAGAATTCGATCTGTAAACAAATTTATTTTACAGGATTATACTTTTGTAAACATTGCAATGGTTTTGAAAAAGTATATAATTTTTTTTAGAAATCATTTTAAAAAAATTACTCAAAACGTAAATGATGTAAACGTCTTACATGAAACTATATATTTTACTGTTAATTTAGCTTGTTAAAACCTTATATTCTTTAAAGGTTTTCTCTTATTTCAGTAAAAAAAATTTAATGAAATAATTTGATTATTAAAATAAGCGTAAAAAGTTTTCAACCAATTATTATTGTTAACCACATTATTTATACATTAATGAGGTTGCTAACTCTATTCAGAACATTTTTTTTTATCAACACTGACTTAGCGCACTGTGCTGATGCATTTGAAAACTAATTCACGTTCCAATTAAGCTTCAGCATTAGGGTGCTTACATAAAGAAACAGGTTTCCGGTACAGACAAATCTGTACGGGTCGGTACCGATCAGCGCAGGTATAATATTTCAATATAATCCTATTCACTCACTTATAAAGAAACAGGTTGTAACTTGTCGGTGCCGACTACCTGGACCGTGCCATACGGGTTTAAGCATTTACTGGTGTAGGGTGTGTATATTGTGCTAGTATGTTTTATTTGTAAACTACTTACAAATAAAACATACTAGCCTACTGAATGAATAAAGGTCAAGGAATTTTTTTGAACATTGGCTGTGGACACCCCGATTATAAGCGGTATAGAAGACATTTCATTTTGAAATTATACCACCCAGTACCTATATTACGCATATTTTTATACTAATAAATATTATTCATTACTTACCTAATAGTGATAACGAGTCTTTCTTCAGGTGAAATTGGTTGAACATGCCAGTTACACCATTTCTTAATTAAGCGATGTTCGATTAAATTTAATATGTAGTAAAATGTTTCTTGAGTCATCCTTGTATAATCATAAAACTCCTTTTCATCGTCCTTTATATCTTTTAAGAATAAATGATAATATGTTCCATATTTAGTTCTTTTTCTGTTAATATCAGATACACTAACTGTTCTTCTCTTTCTATATTTGACGTAAGTACTTTCTAAAAGTAAAAAATCTTCGTCCGACGAACTGGAGGCCATGATTGTCACTAAGGACAGATTCACCTGTTTCTTTATGCGAGTCAACACTGTACCGATCGGTACCGACCCGTACAGATTTGTCTGTACCGGAAACCTGTTTCTTTATGTAAGCACCCATATGCGGCATTGTGCGGCACTGAGTCGCATTATGCTCTGTAATTGGAAAACGCCCCTAGAACACAGCAATCGTAAAAGGCTGACAACGTTGATAATCTGTATTCATGGCGAAAGTTATACACACATTTTACCAGAATACTTTTAATTGTAAATAAATGCCTTAATGTAATGAATATTGTTCTTTTGTGTACCATCCCAAGACACGATACGACATCTAAAAAATACTAACTGCTCACATCAATGTGCTCCTGGTACATAACCTCCTTCATTATGGACACCATTTGGTGAATTCGTAGCTCGGTAAGAAGTAACTTTAATATCCAAAAATTTAGCGATTCTCTCGTTGTAATATCTGATAGATCCGTCATAATTCGCATTACTGAAAGACCGAATTCTAAACTCTCCATTTTATTTCCACGTTGGACACTGTTAATAATTTACATAAAATTTAATTAATAATACGTTAGTAAACAATACACAAACAATACTAATATATATAATTAATAAATAATATATTTATGTTCATTCTATATACTTCAAGTCTATAAAACAAAAAGTTTCGAATACAGTTACTTACACTATGAATTAAAAGTTAAAAGCATAATTTTTTGCCCCTAAACAACGTGATGTGGTATTCTATGCATTGTATATTAAACTTAATGTATTTATATTAAAAGGCAATTTTTTTATAAATAAATGCTCACTTGTAGAGAAATATGTTAGTATAAAGATGACCAACTGCGTGCGCCTCCATGAGGTCAACATGGCCGCGTTTCCGGTTACACAATTCCCGCGCTTTATTTTCGAAACGTCGACATAATCTAAACTGAATGTCAAAATTTTAAAAGAATACATCTTATAAGAAACGCTTTAAAGCAAATTTTGTGCAAATACTTTTCAGAATTAGTAATGTAAAACCAGCTAAGACTGAAACGTTGAAATAAAGAAATGTTACAGACTATATTATAAATATTTATCGTTATTTTCCTATGATCAGTCATCGTTTACATTAGTTCGTACACGCAAACAAAAAAAAAAGAAGTGGTGTAATTCCAGGCACAGAAATTGACCAAAGTTATTATGTACGTTTTTTACTGAACTAAAGCTGCACGTGCAAACGTTCAATACTTTTTTTACAACTTTTATATGCAAATATTAGCTTATTGTGTGTTATCGAAATCTACAGAATAATATATTTTTTAAATACCTTTTGCTGTTGTCGATAAATATTTATCACATTTCCATAGCTTGTGCATAGAAGACGAAAGTTACTGTCTGCTTTAATAGCGTAATTGAGGGACCATTTTGCTGCCAAAGCCGCGTTATGTTCTTCCTTTAGTTCCTTTATAATAAAAGTATTATTACAGACTGTGAGGCTTATTATAATTGTTAGTAATAAATAACTCCCTATGCGCCTTAACCAACGTTTCTAATTACTCCTTTAAATTGGAAAAATAGTGTTAGATACAGAAGAAGAATGTGGACGGGTACTGCGAAAGTGTACCCGTCCACATTCTTCTGTAGTGTGCTGCATCTGGCACAGGACAAGACACGCTTAACAAGACTGACGGCCAACCTCTAGAGAGGCACCAAAAGAAGAAGATAGAGAAACTGCACTTAGCGCGAACTTTGACTGCCTTATGTCAAAATCTACATGACGTACGGGAGTCACACTTAGCGCTAATTCTCAATTCTGAATCTTATCTGTTTAAGAGAAAGTTAAGACTTTTATGTCTGATAAAGTTATCATATGTTTATCCAACTCGATAAAGGCTAGCGATAAAGCCTAAGTTCTTCAGGATGAGAACTGTATCTTAAACTAATATAATATTTTTATAGAGGGCAACATTGAGCATGTTTTTGTTTTTTTGAACAGGGTGCAAACGGGCAGTAGGTTCACCTGATGTTTAGTGACACCGCCGCCCATGGACACCCAATGTCAGTGGGCTCCCGAGTGCGTTGCTGGCCTTTTAAGAATTGGTGCGCTCTTTTCTTGATGGACCCTAAGTCGAAATGGTTCGGAAATACTTCAGTGGGCAGCTAGTTCCACCTAGTGGTGGCTTAAAAACTGCCTTAAAAGAAGTTAAGTTGTGGAACGACGGATGTCGAAGTGATACGGGTGAAATTTCGTATTTTGCCTCAACATCCGTTGATGAAACTCAGCTGCAGGTATTAATCCGAACAACTTGTCTGAACACTCTACGTGGTAAACGCGGTAGAAGATTCAGAGTGACCCCAAATCTCTACGCAACTCCAAGGGATCAAGCCGCTCGGAAAGGGATGGTCGTCGACGATTCGAACCGCTCTTCGTTGAATATTTATATTTTAATCCACCCTGCACATAAACAAACGAGTAGCTAAACTAACCTTGAATAATTTAAAAAGATTGCATAAATTCCAAGCAATACTCTCAAAAAAGTCCGCAACGACCCCACTTTCAGTCCCCACATAAAACTTTGGTACATATAATGCCATGACTTGGTTGAACGAGCATAGATAACTTCGAAGCATTTTAGTATTTCTGCAATGATAAACGGCTTGGTACAGCCTAAATGACCTTCTATTTATTGATTTATAATAAAATCAAAATCTATTTTACGTTATTTTTATTTTAGTGTGGGATTAAGATTATAAAAAACATTGGTCGACTAACTAATGACTTAGTATATTCTTTAATTACTTTGTCTCTGGAAATGGGTCCTTAAAGAGGTTCATTGCGTAGTACAAATATTCGCGGGACTTCTTCAAATCGCCACACTCCAACAAACAAGTGCCACGCAACGAATAGATCCTTGCCAATTTTGAGTCAAATAACCATTTTATTCCTTTACCTTGATGATAATCATCACGCTGTAATAAGCATTTTAAATAAATCCTCTTTGATTAATATATTAGTAATTATTTATTGTATTATTAACATAACTCGACGTTAAAAGTGCTTTTCGGCAGTCGTGGTAAAAGACTGCCACATAACGTTGACAGATAAGTATTTGATATTCTGATTAGACCTTACATAATATTCTTATTAAATAGTATTATTAAGCACAACTGAAAGCCCTCAGAGTGGTCTAATAGTAATCTATTTCATTATAAGAACGTTTTTTTTTCTAAATACATAGTGAACGACAGATTCATTCACTCCTTGGACCTCAATTACAGCTTAAACATATTCAAAAACGACAACGTTAACGAATACTCTAGTATTTATATATGTACTGATAAATGATGTCATCTGATTATCCAAACCGATTTTTTTCCTAGTAATTATTTTCTTAGCAAAAGAATTTAGTTCATATATGAATATAAGACACTGAAGTTTCGTGAACATAATTCTATATATATAAGGATTATTTTTCCGACCCAAATATCGGCCAATAGAATTGCACCATTCGACGTCACGTGGTACAACCTACATGGTATTATACTGATAATTTTTTGTGAAAATTTTCTCTGGTCGTTGCTTCAAGAAAAGTATTAAGTAGTTGTTTTATTCATTATGAAATTCTTATTTGTTAACTGTACATTTCGTCTCATGGTGCAATTCTATTGGCCGACATTTGGGTCGGAAAAATAATCCCCCGAATTAATTATATTCTATTCCTGTATATATAAGGAAAATTTATATAATAATTGTCTTTGTTTCAGGTACTACTGAATCCATCTGATCTGATTGATTACACATGTCGATAAGAACTATGAAGTAAATGACTTAATTTTGGTCAATTATTGAAAAAGGACATACTTTTATTATCTCTTCGATTTCATACAGGAGATGTATCGCTTGGGGAATGTTAGCGTTCAATTTACTTAAATCGGCGTACTCTAAATATGCCTCGAACAACTTTTCACTATCACCTATGAAAATACTTCTAACTAAATTCATATTTAACAGATGAACACAAATTTATTGCAGTAATCAGGAAATCGCAGACAGATTTAAGTCAAAAAATCAGTAAAGCCAGGGAAACAGAATGTTTAATCAATTAATTAGATTAATTTCTACAATTACAACACAAATTTTGTAGCATAACATTCAAATTTGTAGTGAGTGTATAGTTTCAGCATACTACAACAACATAATAATTATTATTATTTATGTTGTTAATAATAATAATAAAACAAAATAATAATTATAATATTGTTTTAACAAACTAAAACAATATAATTAATGGAATTTTGAAGATTAGAAGGCCGGGGGAACAATAATAATCAATCTAATTTGACAAAAATAAATCGGACAAACAAAATTATTCTTACCAGCCCAGCGACAGTGATTTATACCTTGAGAATATGCAGTTAGTAGTATAGGCATACATTCACAAGAGTTCACCTCAACTGATGAGAAAGATGGAATTTTCGTGTCTTTTCGGATTTGAATGGAACGACTGACGCGCCTCAAATCAGCTGAAATCAGTTATTTATTTCCCACATGATTATTAACAGTTACTGCCTACTTATACGATAGAACTACACCGATAATTCTACAATTAAAAATACATTTTAAAAAAGTGCGTGCGTTAAAGTACACATGTCAGAAGTGAAACTTCTTTGTCGAACTAATTTTTAAGTCTTGTTCATATTTATACAAATCTAATTTGAAAATTAAATATAAAAAACGTTGTAGAACAGTGCCAAATGGAAAGGAGGTCTCTGATGTCAAGTGACCGCCGCCCAGTCACATTCTCAATTCCAGAGAGCTTGTGCGTTGCCGGCCTTAAAAGAGATTTCCATTTGTCTAAATACAATACAATTTTGACTTAACTAACTTAATCTTTCCCGGGAAAACGATAAAAACCAATCCCATGTATATTTTTAATTATTATTTTTCTTTAATTTTAATAATGTACCAGCAGTATTATATTAAATACTCGTAATAAATTTAACTTTACCTTCTGAGTCAGTTAGGGCCTTTGAACCGCGACGGCTAATAAACTGTAAAAGATGTATTAGTTGACAAATAATTTTAGTCAGTGTATTCCTTTGTGCAATGTTTGGTTGTGCAGGTGGACTGTTTTGCACGCCACGATGCGCAGGCGAGCTCCATCTCTGCGTATGCAAGGGAGCCCTAACAGCATGCTGGGGGTGACAGCGGGAAGGCTCGATTGCCCTTACATAGAACATTGTCATGGACTGCATGTGCATTGTGCATACATAGAAACTGTGTGTAATTTTGTTGCGATGCGTTACTTCGCTTAGCTCCTTCTCTATATTCCTTTAAATTTTTACTGTACAAACATTACCTGTCCATATCGTATCCCTAACTTTCGTAACTACTAACTGACGTGAGACTGATCTAAAATCTAAAATTATCGTGATTCATGTGCACTTTTGTTTTTCATGTATCCTTTTTTTATTTTAGTTTTTTTTTGTTCCTGTTTTGTCTTAATAACTATGTGTAATATGTATTTTTGCACTTCTTGCTTACCTTATCTAATTTAATACATAATTTTGTCACAGTTTGCCTGGAAGAGATCGCTCGAAAGCGATAAAAGGCCGCCTGTTGCCGTCCTTTTCATTTAATTATGTTAAATTTTTATTATGTTAATGCCACGAAGTGTTAATAAATAAATAATTATATGTATTGAATTTTTTATAAGTGAAACTTTTTTTCGAGGATATGTCCAATATGTCTATTTATTTTATGTTTACATTTATTTTTTCTACATAGTGATTGATGTATCTGTTTTGTTTCCAATAAATAAATAAAATAAAATGCTATAAAGCTCACGTACTCATATAATATTTAGTTTGTAATCATTATTTACTTATTGATTCTTTGATTTAATAAATAAATTACTATTTTTTGTAACTTAGTGGACAACGCATGTGATGCATTGACCGGAGCTCAAGAATAATTGTTTTTAGTTAACACAAAAGTTGTCAATGGGAATACATCAACAAAACTTATAGAATAGTTTAAGTTCTGCTTCTTTTAAATGGAACTGACTCCGTATAAAAAACTATATTTCATATTGCTATTGATCGATCTTCTATTACCAAGATCCTGTTTATATACCGGCTAAGAAGATCCTATTAGTCTAATATTGAATGTAAAGATAAAATAAAAGAAAAAAAACCAGAAAAAGTAATAATGTCTAATCTTTTAATCTGTTGAACTAAATGTAAGATGTAACAATGTATATGAGGAAGGCTGTAGATTTTTGATCATAAATAAATAAAGGAACTATGCCTGATACACGAATAACACGTCAAATTGATGACCTCTTTTGGTTATATAGAATAGGGAGACAAACTTCCTAAAAAGGAGTCACCTACGACCCATGGACACCCATTTTTAGTGGGTGCGTTGCCGGCCTTTGAGGGAGGAGTACACTCTTGCTTTCAACAGTTGGTCGATTCCTATGCTCTTTTAAGTGCTTAAAACAAAGTTATAAATGGCCAGTATCTGTCTTTTTTGTAAGTGTAAAACGTTCATACGAATCTAAACTTACTCCACACTCGTTAATATTTCCGAGAGCGCTGTAAATATTACCCTCCGAGACTTTTGACTCTGCGTTCAAAGTACGTATTTGTTCTCGCGTTTGTTTTAAATCTTCCGTTTCTTTCTTTAAGCCCTAAAATCAAGAGGATGTAAAAGTATACAAAGATATTACTACAAGTTTTAATAAAACCTGATGAATATATGACTCCAAAACAATAGTTGTATATTCTAATATTACAAAGCTGATTGATTGTATGGTTACGACGAGACGAAAACAAAAGAACTTTTGGCTCGAAAAAAAAATGGGTCGTTGGAAAAATATTCCTTATTTAGCTTTCGTGCGGCAGTGCGTTGCGTAATCAGTAAGTTGTTCAAAAACATGTACGGAGGTGTTCATCAGCAGTTTGGCTTCACTATATGTCATGTTTAAACTTAATATTCATTAAGTATTTCATTCACAAAATCGTCCTTGATTAATTTGATTTCAAGTTTCAGTCATAGTATTCAAATAACTCCGAAATACAATAATGTTCTCAAAGTATGGTGGATGAAACCGCGGGGCTTAGTTCATAATCTTAAAACTTCTAGAACTTACATCATCACACCTAAGTCCAAAAAGCCGTGAAAAGCAACCAGAACCACAAGACGAACATTTCCGTGTGAACCTCTCAAGATACAGCAAGGCACGTGAATGCATTTCTCTCTGAAACGTTTTAAAAATTCTTCTAACACACTCTTCTTATGATTTAAGAAGAAAACATTTAGCTGTATTTATTAATAAAATGAACCTGTCACGTATAAGATTTTATTGTTCGAATTTAGTTCGTCGGCAGACTAGAGTTCTTGTAATTATTGTTTTTAATTTTGCAAATGTTATTACATAATTATGAATAATACATAATATGTTACGACTCTTGATAATTGTTCTTTATTAGACCAAGTATGTCCCTCTGTGCCTGTCATGTGACTTCATTTCCGATGTCGATGTCGACATACCCCAAACGCGCTCTCGGCTGATAAAATTTTTCAATAACCTTTTGACAATCAGTGAGCAAATCGTAGGTGGTACTTCTAAACAGCGTATGTCTAAACTTCATATAACCACAAAACGCAAAAGCGGGTAGATCATCGCAATCGTCTGAAATAAATCAATATAAACGTAATTCTTTACAGAGACATTTAGGAAATCTTTATTTTAATGTCTTTCAAATATCTTTAATAAATGTTCCATTATATAGGTAGGTTTGACACACTTGGCACTAACCAATTATTCAAAATCAGAGTTTAATAATAATAATAATAATAATAATAATAATAATAAAGCCATTTATTCCAAAACTTGCTTATGTTTTACAATGTTGTTAGTACTTAATTGCTTAAATTTAAAATGGTTACTTATAATTACCGTTAGTATTATTATTTATGTACAAGGTTTGGATCCCTGTTGGGTAAAGGCCTCCTCCATCCTTTTCCATGACTCCCTGTCTCTGCCTATTTGTATCCAGTCGTTTCCTGCGACGTGTGTTATATCATCAGCCCACCGTCTTAATTGTCGACCAACATTTCTCTTCCCCATGGGTCCTTTCCATCGTGTGGTTTCAATGGTCCATCTTCTGTCTCGGTATCGTGAGATGTGTCCAGCCCATCTCCATTTGAGTAAGAGTGCGTGCCTGAGCGCATCAGTTAATTTGGTTTTTTGACGAATTTCTTCGCTCCTAATTTTGTGTATTCTCCTAATTTTCAGCATACTCCTTTCCATTGCTGTTTGGTTACTTTTAATTTTTTGTTTTATTTTATTTGTAAAGGTCCAAGTTTGGCAGCCATACAGCAAGCAAGGTAACAGGCATGTATCGAATATTGTCCTTTTCATGTGTGAGCTGTAATTGCCTTTTAAGATTTCTTTTAATGCCCAGAATTTCTTCCAAGTTGTGTTGATTCTCCTTGTCACTTCTTCTTCGTTATTTGAAGTTTTGAAGGAAATTTGTTTGCCCAAGTATATGTATTGCCTGACGTATTCTATATTATTACCTTTTATCACTATCTGGCGCTCCCGATTGTTCGTTAGTATCTTCGTTTTATTTACATTCATTTCAAGGCCGATTTTGGAACTTTCGCAGTCCAGTGATCTCATCATTTCGTCTAAGTCTTTTGCAGTCTCAGCAATAACAGCAATATCATCTGCGAACCTCAGATTGTTTAAGTATTGTCCGTTTATGTACACTCCGCTGTTCTTCCAGTCTAGTTTTTGGAAGATAGTTTCAAGGACTGCTATAAACAGCTTCGGGGAAAGAGGATCACCTTGTCTAACTCCGCGTTCTATGTTTATTTCGTCACCTCTAGTTTCTAATTTAACTCTGCTCGTGCTTTTTGTATAGATATATTTCAAAACATTGATGTATTTCTGGTTGATATTTGAATATTGTAAAGCGTTCCAGATTGCACAGTGACTAATGCTATCAAAAGCTTTGCTATAGTCAATGAACGCCACATACAGAGGTCTATTGTATTCTCTGTATTTTTCTATGACTTGTTCTAATGTCTGTATGTGGTCCATTGTGCTGAAGCTTGATCTGAATCCTGCCTGTTCTTTTGGTTGCTGCTTATCAATATCGTCAGATATTCTCTTTAAGATTATGGATGAAAATAGTTTATAAATACTTGCCAGCAGACTTATGGGCCTGTAATTCCCTATATCTAAGGGATTTCCTTTCTTGAAGAGAAGGATTATATCCGATGTACACCTCGGAGTACAAAATCAGAGTTTAGCGCTAACCAATTATTCAAAATCAGAACTTAGAACTAAAAAATTTTTCAAAATCAGAACAAACCTTAAACCAATTATTCAAAATCAGAGTTTAGCGCTAACCAATTATTCAAAATCAGAACTTAGAACTAAAAAATTTTTCAAAATCAGAACAAACCTTTAACCAATTATTCAAAATCAGAACTTAGCGCTAACCATGACTCCCATGTGCCAAATCCGTTTTTGGCAGGTCTTACTTAGCGCTAATTCAAATTAAACCCGAAATGGTTTTAAAGTGGAACCTATAACATTCGTCAGATGTAAGGCTACTTACTCAATCGCTTAGTTCCCAGACAAAAACAAAAAGGCAGAACATATTCCTTGCAAACTGGTGCGGGATTAATAAGTACCCTCGAGTGATCGCGAGTAAAATCACCGCCTTCGCATTCCAATACTCGTATAGAAAATAACTTAGCAACCGCTGAAAAAAAGGAACAATAGCTCGTAAGCGGTTTTCCTAAATTTTTTGAATTTTCTTATTGAATAAAGTTAGAATTGGTTAGGACAGTTATTTTCCTTTAAAATTATATCTGACGTTAGCTAATTTAAATTACTAATAATAACTGGTGAGCAGTATTGGTTTGGGGGGTAATGGGGGAGAACGGATTTAACATCTTTCCGGCCCCAACTGTCAACCTCACCTGCACGCGCGGACAACACATCATCCGCGGCGGTATTCCTATACCGTGGTCCCCCTGCTAGATAACAGACGAGGCAATGGCGACCGAGCAGTGGCGGTATAACCACATACCTGACCAGAGGTCAGAAGAGGCTACAGCGGCCTTGGGGTTCAAATAACCCCTAAAAGAACTGGTGCAGAAGGCAACGGGAAACCACTGCAGCTAATCTCCCGAGAAAATCGTTATGGAAGTGGACACAAAAGAATCACGACTGCCATGCGAACCGCCTAGCCAGCGGCGCCGCGCCGCGTCCGGGGCGAGCGGTGGGAAATGGACTACCGGCCATGTTGGAGTAAGAGACCAGGCTCCACGTGGAAATAATGCTACTGGAAACCCCGTCAAGTTACGAAAAATCCAGAAGATAGGCACGTGGAATGTTCGCGGGTTGCTAAAGCCCGGTAAACTTAATATCGTGGAGAGGGAAGTCACCAGATGTGGTTTATCCATTTGCGGTCTAACAGAAACGCACTGGAGAAGCAACGGGCACTTCTTTACCGACGCCCATGCTGTTTACTTTTCCAGTAGCGATGACAGTAGCCAAAACGGAGTAGCGATTCTAATTCCTAAGCATCAGAATAACAGTGTGATAGGGTATGAGGCAGTTAGCGACCGCATTATGTCTATGAAGCTCAAAGCGTCACCTGTAAACTTGAACCTAATACAGGCATATGCCCCCACTAGTGAAGCTCTACCCCTCGTACTGGAGAGTTTTTACCAAGATTTACAAGCAACAATTGCCAAAATCCCTAATAGAGAGTTACTTATAATAATGGGTGATTTCAACGCAAAAATTGGCGCAAACTCTGCCCAGTACAGCAAATCAGTGGGAAACTTCGGACTTGGGGTACGTAACGAAAGAGGTGAAAGACTCATGCAGTTTGCAGACGAGAACAACATGGTAGTTGTGAACAGTCTATTCCAACACCATCCCCGTAGACTGTTCACCTGGACGTCACCTGGAGGTAGAACCAAAAATCAGATCGACTACATACTGATAAGATCACGTTGGCGCACCTCTATTCTTAATGCCCACACGCTTCCTGGGGCTGATTGTGGTTCCGATCACGAACTCGTTATCGCAAAGATGAGGTTGAAGCTCAAAGCCGCTCGATCCTCCAAGAAGACAAGACGGATTGAAGTAGCAGATAACGAGAAATTCACTACAGCCATTGAGCGGAGTTGGACAGATTGGACAGTTGTAAACCACACCGAAGCTACACCAGACACGCTATGGAATAAGGCTAAAGAACTCATCCAAAATGCAGTCACGGAGTCTAGTCCGGGATCAGAAACGCGCAAACATCAACACTGGATGACGGACAGTACCCTTGCCCTTATAGAAGAGAGGCGCTTTAAGAAAGCCGCAGGAGCAGACATAAGAGAACTGAATCGGCTGTCTGCTAACATCCAAGCCTGCTGCAGGCGAGACCAAAATTCCCACCTTCATAGCATTTGTGACGAACTTGAAAAACATGCTATGAAGCACGAGTCTAGAGATCTTTACCACAAAATTCGTCTAATTACTAAATCTCTACCTGCTAAAACCTGGGCTATCGAGAACGACAAAAATGAAGTGGTAACAGAACTCGAACAGATCTCTGAAACGTGGAGGAGCTATTGCCAGTCATTGTTCCTGGATCCGCAGTCGCGACTGTCTATAAGCACAGAACCAGAGCCAGAGAATTTGGAACCAGACATCCTTTTGTCCGAAGTAAGAACTGCCATAAAACTCCTGAAAAGCAAAAAAGCAACTGGCAGAGATGCAATTCCTATAGAGACAATTAAAGCCTTAGGAGAACGTGGCGACCAGATGTTTCATCTCATCTGCAATAAGGTGTGGCAGACAGGAGTTTGGCCTTCAGAATGGACACACACTATATTCACACCCCTGCATAAGAAGGGCTCAACGAAGAAATGTAACAATTACCGCCTCATTGCTCTGATACCACACGCTAGCAAAATATTGTTACATATTCTCAACGAGCGCCTGAAAGCCTACCTCTCTAAGGAGATCGCTCCGGAACAGGCCGGTTTTGTCAAGGGGAAAGGCACTCGGGAACAAATTCTTATTTTACGCCAGATCATAGAGAAGTCAAGAGAATTGAATAAGCCCGTGTTCATTTGCTTTGTTGATTTCTCAAAAGCATTCGACTCTGTGAGATGGCCGGTGCTGTGGAAGACTCTGCTAGACATGGGTACACCAAAACATCTTGTGCACCTTTTAAGACGGCTTTATGAAGAAGGCACAGCTTCAGTACGCACAGATGATGTCCTATCAGGTGATTTCCATCCTAGTGCTGGAGTACGCCAGGGTTGCATAATATCACCGCTCTTATTCAACGTGTACACGGAGCTTATAATGCGCATCACTTTGGAAGACTGGACAGACGGTGTAACAATTGGTGGATACAGAATTGCGAACCTGCGTTACGCGGATGATACCACTTTGCTTGCATCCAGTTCGCAACACTTGGAAGAGCTTCTATCAAGGATGGAACGAGTGAGCCATGAGTTTGGACTAAAGATAAATCGCAGCAAAACCAAGGTGATGATTGTTGACCGTGCCAGAAATAATTCGCCTCAAGTTACTCAAATCGCGAAATGCAACGTGGTCCAATCTTATGTTTATCTTGGGGCTCAGATTTCAAGCCATGGCGGATGCATCGATGAGGTCAAACGACGTATGGGCATCACAAGAACGGCGATGGACAAGATGCAAAAAATATGGAGAAACAGGAATATAACAAAAGCCACGAAGACCAGGCTCGTGAAGACACTTATATTCCCCATATTTCTGTATGCAGCTGAAACGTGGACCTTGCGAGATGTGGAAAAGCAGAAAATAGACGCTCTGGAAATGTGGTGCTGGAGGAGAATGCTTGGGGTTTCGTGGACCGAGTTTCGTACAAACGTCTCGATACTTCAAGAACTCGGTATTAAGCAGCGTCTGTTTTCAACAGTACAATCTCGCATCCTTACATTCTTCGGTCACGTATCTCGGCGTGGTGATCAGTCCATCGAACGCCTTGTCGTCCAGGGGAAGGTGGAAGGCACTAGACCGCGCGGAAGGTCACCTACGCGTTGGACTGACCAAATTAAGTCGGCCGTAGGAGACTCTGTCAATCAATGCAGTAGGATGACTACTAATAGGCGACGATGGCAAAATGTCGTGAAACGCATCACATCTGCCCCTACTACTACAACTACTTCCTAGCGATCACGACCGCTCTGTCAAGAGTGCACCGAATAGGAAGAAGTATTGGTTCATAGCGGGTAGGCGGAGTATTGGTTCATCAGTCTTAGCGGGTAGGCGCAAGTTGAATATCGAGTCCTCACAAAATAACCAATTAAAAATAGAAATAAGTGAGAATACACAATAAAAAGTAAATATCAAACTGAACCAGGAGAAGATATACCACAGGCAAACGTATCTGCCTCATTATTAGTGTAAAAAATAGAACATTTTCACGTTTTAATTTGTGTTATTGCAACGGTGACTTTTCGTTTCGACTAAAACAATTGAAAGTGCGTGTGAAAAAAATCTAGTGCAAGTGACTTGGAACAAAGATCAGTCAATTTTTGTTGATATTACTACAAAAAGAAGAAAAAACTACGACTTTGTAACAGTGATGTTAAACGGGTAGATCAGATACCTACAAAGTATTGAGGTCGAGATCAAAGATTTGAAAGTGAGATTTTGAGAGATTAGTTTCAAAAACTTTTAGTTACTACCTTCTGCAACTTTTCGCGGCGATTCACATTGCAGTAAGTGTAGAAGCATCCTTCGAGAAAATACATCGCCCAAAACGGAACTGCATTTTAAAAGCATTTTCTCAAACGGTGTTAGCGAGTCGTAGGTTTTCAGTATTAAAACTGAAATTTTAAAGAAATTTCTCTAGGTAATTATAATTAGTATTTCTTTTTATATATCCTAAATTTGTGTCTGTTATCTTGAATAAATCAATAATTAATCAATATATGACTGTTGGAAATTATTGTTATATATTTTGATGTTGAAGACAAAAGCTTGAATATAGCCTGTTTACCAGATACCTCCACTTGTTTTTTATATAATATGTCGCTTCCATCACTCTCCTATTAACCCCACATGCTCGTGGGTTATGGCTGTTTAATGAAAATATGCAATTTTTGGTATAGCTAGCTAGCGTGCTGTCGAATTATTTATCAACGCAGTATAAAGTGAAAATGTACCGTCCATCTTCATGTCCACCTTGACATCATCGAAATTATAATATTTGGATAGAACGGCCATTTGAATAATATCGCTTTGACGGTCTTCTCCAGTACTGGCGTCACATCCCTTGTCTGGTTTACTCTAATCATATTTTTTTACGATTATTCAATAATATAAAAAGCACAGAAGAAAATATATGGATGGAAATAATTATAAAATCTTCCGTGATATTGTTCGCGTGATATGGTGTATACAATGTTTCTGATGAATCATTGTAAAACAACATTTTCCCTTTCTGTTATCTTATACGTTAACCACAAAAGAAACTAACCTATATACCTATAGTATAGCTGTGAATACAAAGTATGTATAAGAGCAAAGTAGATCATAGTATATTTTAATGAAAATCGAGAGAGACGTTCGTCATATAATGGCAAATATTTTTTTTTTAGACAATTCACACCATTTGACCTAGTCCCATGCTAAGCTGGTGAAGCTTGTGTTATGGGTACTAGACAACGGATATACATACATATTATACATAGATAGACATATAAATACATATTTAAACACCCAAGACCTAAGCACAACACCAAATGCTCATCACATCGATGTTCGTCTCAGCCGGGGTTCGAACCCGGGACCCATGGATTCGCAGTCAATATTGTATTAATTACTTTATTGTTCAACTTTAACGCCAACAGAATACTTACAAAGCTCTCTGAAGATATGCTAGTTTTGCCATCGGGCTTCTTCAAAAGGGATGTGGGTGGAGTAAGTGCACCAGTATCTAAAGCCTGTGTTCGCGGTACAGTCACCATTGTCAACTGTTCCCTTTGAACCAGACAAATTAGAAAATTTTGAATCCAACCAGGAAGACCATCGCTTGCACTCTCAATCACCCTTTAAAATATTGAAGTGTCATTACAATGCGAAGATCAATACAACGTGGCGAATCTATTAAATGTATTACTGTCGACTCTCGATAATTTGATGAATGAATTCGTATTCTTGTTAGTATCACGTATTTGTTTTCTCTATCCTTCACTCAATTTCTTAAAAACGCTTTTGTTATATTGCATTCTTATACACTAGGTACTACTATTGTATCATATCCTTTCCATGTTGAAAAGCACACTAGTCGTTAGTCCACCTTTGTCAAAATCCAGGATAGATTCAACCGAGAATTTTAGATTATACTTACAGCTACGGCATGTTAGATATATTGTAATAGACTAACTTATCAAGTTCAGAAGGTATAGCCTGCACATCCAACAATTGACAAGCGAGGGCAGCTAGATATCGACGATCGATACCAGATATTTGCAACTTTACGATCATGTGGTTACTTAAGGCCGAACGACCCACATCTGGAAAAAGAGTGAACTAGAAATGCGAAAGATACACTACAATAATCCTTCAGAACAAACAGAGTTTAGAAGACAGGAAAGACTATTCGCACAGATAGCGCGTGAGCCTAAACAATAGTCGGTAGATTTTGTCATGTGTAAAATAAAAGAAGTCACAGCATTGGTTCTAAATCGAAATTTGGTCAAATTATCAAAGTCTCTGGTCGAGAAATCCATTCATTATATATTCTGTGCTTGTACTATAACGACAAAAGTATACCCCACTAGACAAAATCCATACTAACTTAATTGCCGAAGCCTATTTATAAAATGGCAGCAAAGCTGGGATTTCCATAGGCGGCTGAATCATAGATTAAGCTAATTTAATTCTATTAGCAAGATTGCTTTACTAAGGTGTTTTTAGGGTACATGAAAATTAATAAATTAATCTGTGGCGCTAAAACCTTTTTAGGGCTGGGCCTAAAGATTTATTTATCTGTTTCATGATCATTTGTCTTAAGTAAGTGATCAGCCTCCTGTGCCTGGCACGCGCTGTCGACTTTGTGGGTCTAAAGCAAGCCGGTTTTTTCACGATGTATTTCTTCACTGTTAGAGCGATTTATAAATGCGCACATAGAAAGTCTATTGATGTACGGCCGGGGATTCATCGAACTACTCAGTTAGTCTTAAAGAATTGGTCAGATTTTAGTTTATATTATTAAAAAAAGCTTTGGATAAATCGTCCTTACGCGAAAGTTTTTCCTCATCTGTTACTGTGAGTAGAACAAAGCATATTTTATATTGAAGGATTAATAACAGCACTTTCCAAGATTCATCATCAATGTGTTGTGCTTCTGCCACAGCCACCACGCGTAGTTGCTTGAAACTCTTAAAAGAGCGAAGATTAATATACTTTTGAAGGTACACTAAGCTTACTACGATGTATTTTACGATACTGGAATAGATATCAAGAGCCAATTATTAATTCAGTAACTGGATATCAGTACCATATCTACAGTTAACATTACTGTAACCCCTAAATATGCAGTTTACCTAATTTAGCTTATGTCAGGATATTTCCTATACGCATATAGCAAATAGATTTAGTCTTCCGTGGCCCTACGGCGCGGCGTAAAGCGTTGCGTAGCGCATACGAAACAAATATTTTCTGTCAACCCTACTATGGTATTTTGCGTGTAATAAATTGAAAAAAAAAGTGTAGAGTGAATATGATATTAATATAACATGTTCCTCGCGAATACAATTGTGTACATATTGAAAAAACAAGATATATTTTCGTGTCTATAAAATATTAAAAAATATATCTTAACTCTTATGTTTGTTCTTACTAGATATAATTTTGGTTATTGCAAAACTACCGCATTCACCATGGAGAGTGTTCAGAAGAGTTTGGATTAATACCTCCAGCTGAGTTTCATCATCGGACGTCGAGGAATACAATTTATCAATTCGTATCAATAAGACGTCCGTGCCAAAACTGATCGTATCTTAATCGCACCATGCCTATGTGGAACCAGCTCCCCACCGAAGTATTTCCGGATCAATTTAACTTAGGGCCTTCAAGAAAGAGCGTACCAAGCCTTAAAAGGTCGGCAACGCGAGCCCTATAGCATTGAGTGTCCATGGGCGGCAGTATCACTTAACATCAGGTGAAACTCCTGCCTGTTTGCCTCCTGTTACATAAAAAACTAATTACCGCTTCAAAAATGTTCTGCATCAGAATTCGAACTTGATACTCTTTGAGTAAATCTTTGCTGTCATCGTACTGAAAGCTCTCTGGCAATGGGAAACGACAGTCAAATATTGTATTGATGGCATAGATTTCTAGAGGACGAAGTGATGTCATATCCACTCTATAAATATGTAAGCATACCTATATATAATTTCACCTTCTAACAAGAACTTAAACTAACCTACTTCTCACAAATTTTCGCGAAAGGAACTTATACAGAATCTTGGTTACGGTTGAAATAAGTGATGATAAAATTAATTAAAGCTACAAGTTCTGAAAAATATATATTTCTTACCTAGGATATGGATAACGCTAAAATGTGCCTACTACTGTAAATCAAATCATTTTTATTGATGGCAACATTACTTAGAACACGTCAAGTTTTATTAGTAAGGAAACTTTATCCAAGGAAAAATATTATAATAATGGTAAGAAGAACCAAGCGTTGATCTTACGTAAATCTTATTCTGCTCTCTCGATTTTCCCGCGATGATCGGGCAATACCTTTGAACAGCCGACCCATAATAAGTCTTAGTAATTGGTACGGTACCTGAAAAGTAATGATGACAGTAGCAATAGATACCAATAATTGGATGTTTTGATTTTCTTAAAAGCGATATTTTTTAAAGCTTCCTTTCCTTTTTGGTTTATCCATGATATATCAAAAATTGAGAAAAATGTATAGCTGCCTATTGAGTTCTAGTAGATAGAACTCATCTAAAAAACAATTCAAATACTTTGGTCCTTATATATGATACGCTCCTCTAATAGATGCATTTTGTAAATTCCTTCGTTCAGCTCATCCTTTTAAGGCAAGTCGTTTAGGATCTCTGCCATAAAGTTGTGGAATATACGACTTCATATTGGCTACCTTCCTAACCTCTTTTAAAAGTCTTCTTCATAAACACTTAAACATATCCTATCCTGCTCAATCCTGAATCTAAAGAAAAAAGAGTAGCGGAGATTTTATTGCCAGTTCTTCTCTTCCGTTCTACGCCTATGATTTGAGAACTGGCAGTAAATGTAGAATTAATACTTTAATTTGTACGTATCTATATATATATTTTTTTGACGTTCATAAGTATATATTGTGTTACCTATATGAATAAATGATTTTGACTTTGACTTCTGTAATTTACGTATTTTGGACAAGCATTAGCTAATTTCAGAGTAGGTAGAGTAATTGTAGTAGTTTGGTAATTGTATAATTTTTCGATGTTACGTGTAATTATATTTTTGTTGATTGTTCTTGCACCCGTACCCGTATTGTATTTCCTTTTCTTTTAGTTTTTTTTATCATTACAAGGGTCGCCTGGAAGTGATCGCTTATTAGCGATAAGGCCACCCGTTTCAAACCTAATAATTTATGTCACTTGTTTTTATTTGTAATGTAACGAAGTTTTAATAAATATACAATAGTTATAGATAATTTCTGTTTTATATTCTTCTAGAAACGACGAACAAGTTTACAATACCCTTAACAATCATATACGATGATACTTAATGTGATTAATGATAAGAAGAAAAGAAGAATTAATTAATTATCTATTCTTCGCTTCTTAAAGAATAATTGATTAATTGAAGATAATTAAATAATTGATTAATTGAAGATAATTGTAAAGAAATCTTACATTATCGTTTTCTGTAAGTATAATTTGATCTATCTCCACGAATTTAGGGGTAATATTGAGACACTCAGCCATCAAACGACTTTTTCCCGCCAATCTAGAACCCTGTAAAATAATATTGTTTGACTATATTTTACGTTTCGTCCATTTCAACATACTATCTCTCGTCATATGAGACAAAAATCATTACAGAATGGCAACCACTAGTTGGAAAAAGGAAAAGAGGAAGAGAATAGGAGGCACAACTTGGACAAGAAGAGCTAACATTAGAAAATAATGGATGCATCTGGAAGAGGCCTATGAACACGCTGATCAACAAAACCGGCACATCCGATGAATTAAATTAAGTTAGGTTATGTAACATAAACAAGTGTTTGTATAAATTTTACTGGGTGTCAGCAATAAAGGCTTAATAATAATAATAAAATATTTTACGTTGGTCGCTTATGAAAGCTTTATGAACTTTCATAATTAAAACTTTTAATGTTTTGAATTTTATCAAGGTACTATAAAATATTATATTTATTAGAATAATTACAACTAAAGCAACTGCAAATTTATGGTCCCTATATCGCGTGAACTTCTTAGAGTACTCATCAATGGCCTTCCTCAGAGTAGATAGATAAACTTGTAGTTCCTCATCACGGCCCAATATTGGATGAGAATAGCTGACTCTCTTAGTGCTATAAACAAGAAAAGATATAGAAATTGTTTTGAATCACGCCAACATTTTGATGATATGAACCAGTTCAAAAAGTTTAGATGACATTAAATACATAACTTGCCATAAAAAAGCCTGGTAACGCTTCTACTGTAAAAAGATATGATATCCATGTAACGAATTCGGTTAAATTTTCAATTCCTACTCAAGGGACCTTCTTTCTCAAGTTAATACGCAATTAGCTAACCTAACAACGTAATACTGACCATATCAATATTACAAATCTTTTATGTTTTAAATAAATATATTGACCTGGCCATCGCATAGAAATAAAGTAATAAATGTTATATTAAATTAAATTGTTTAGTGCGATTGCTTCTAATGTTATCTACAACGAAGTTCTAAGGGGTTGAAAATGGCCTGAACTGAACTTCGAGAAAATAATGGTAAGACCGTACTTACTGCTTTTTTACTCGACTTGGCGGGCGCACAGCCGTACCTCCAGATATAAGTGTTCGAACAGTTCTTAACTTTAAGTAAATAGGTATTAATGTTACCTAGAACGGTTAAATTCGTAAATAGGTCCAGGATTAGTAAATCCCTTTAGAATTTTAGCTTCCATTAACTTGAAAAAATCTTGATCGAGTTTACTTCTTAGAAACGTTTCTTTATCGCACGTAACTTTATTAGGGTACGCTATCATAAGTCGCGCCGCCTGTAACCAATTAGAATTGCCTAGTTTGGCTAATATTTTGAATGTCTCAGCAATGGGGAGAAGAAAATATCACGGACCAAATTCGGCTTATGCTGCAAATGCGTAGAGCAAGAACTTTATATTAAAGTCGGAATCTATTGCTGTTGGGTCATAGAACCAACACTGGTCCATAGAGGTCATTTAATCGTCGTTTCATCAATTTTCTAACATGTAAACTACAGAAAGCTTTCCATACCTTATTAACTGCAGATCCTATCACAGTATATTCGCGGCGTAATGCGTGACCCACGACTCCACAATAAGTGGAACCTTAAAATTATTTTATTAAGCATTAAATACTTGTACTAGTTCGTGGAATTAAAATTAAAAACCCATTCATTGTATAATCAACTCTTATTTATTCGCGTTCTTTATTACTTAATGTCGTGTCCCCTACCTCTTCGTATAATAAGAGAATTAAAGTTTTAACTAGCTTGTACGTTAAGACGAAACCAGAAATTAAGATTCTTTTGACTATTTCAATTTAATTGCACTTATAAAATATAAGGCTACGTTCATAATCTAGTTTAATTTATGAAATCAGATTATACAAAGAATTTACGTATACTAAGTATATCCAAGTTACTTTAATTGCTACGAGGGGTTGTTTTGCTACGAAGAACGCATTTTTCATACAAAAAAACGGCTAGTAGGCAGTTCCGAAGTTAGCTAACAAACTTTGAATATCTATATGTTATATTAGACTACTTTTATCAGATGACATAATATTAAGCTATGTGCTCGCTTGAATCGCGGAAATTCAATCGATAATTTATCTCGCTTAAAAAGTGTTCACCTGATGTTACTCCCACACTAACTGTTGTTATATTCACATCATTTAAGTGTTCTTTTAACTTGTTGGCACACAACAGAGCGTTCTGAGCTTCATCTTCATGTTTTAAGCCACGAAGACCAAACACCATCAAAAACATCATATCTTTATCAAACATTGACACTTTGTTTACGAGACCACCGGTTTTTGATGTAACACTAAAACAAAGCATATTAGTTTGTTTCATCAGGCTTTATTAACATTACCGCAACTGGCTAGTACAAGAATTACGATTATTATAGCTATTTTTAATATATTCATTGTACGGTTCCTGGGTCATCGAGTTGCTTTAAATAATAGAGGATTTTAGTTTTAACAACTCGCGTACAACAATAGAATATTTAAGCGAAATAATGAAATGCTAATTGCTTTGAAACGAATGACTGCAATGTAACTGTTGTAGAGAGAGCATACGACTGGCTCTATATAATATACTCTAGGGGCGTAACTCCTATGATTTAGTTATTTGCTATGAAACGAAGTACTGCAATGTATAAGTTGAAGAGAGTGCCTACGTCTGACTATACTCGCCACGCTTATATAACTAAAGGCCGATGTACATTATCTTAGTGTTTAGGAGAGTGCTTTAGTACATCTTGAAAGGCAAGTTCTTTAGCGTAGCGTTTACTAAAGCAAGTAGCGTTTACATGTTTCAACTAAAGTACTATCCTAAAGCACTCTCCTAAACACTAAGATAATGTAAATCGGCCTTAAGGAAGCCTGAATGAGAAAAATGTACAGCCTTGGCTCGTACTTTCATAAACCGTATAAAAACACATTCGGATTTTTGCATCAACTTATTAAATACCCTTTTTAAAGTCTAAATTAAGACACATTGGTTTGCTCAGGATTTTTCTTTCATCTCTCTTCTTAAGCAATAAGCATTCTGTTTTATAGATTAATCTTATTGCAGTAGCTTGAACCGGCACCCCGACGAAAGGTAGCGAAAGCTCGTATAAATAGATTGAAAAAATGCTGTTCTTTCATCTACTTCAGATCAAACAAATATACTACTGTTAAGTTAAATTAACCAGAAATAATATCACTCACCAGCAAACAATTTTGAAAGCATTATTCACGACTTCAATAAGTACATCCTCAGTTACGGTTCGTGTTATAATATTAAGAAACACCACCACAACATGGCGAATTTCTGTGAGAAAATCCATGGGCTCATCGTTATCTACCGCCCTTAGTATTGGCGGTGCCATATAACGCCGAAGAGCTGGCCACCAAGTACTACGCATTGCTGTTATCACCGCTGGTCTCACTAAATAAATCATAATTTTATCTGTAGCGTGGATAAAACAATAACATCGGTCTACGTAATACGTACAAATTAAGAACTTTCCAATCCTTCTAAATTATAATAATAAATAAATGTTAATAAGATCCTTGTGGTTTAACAACGCGGGCCTCGGATGTTCACGTCTTAAAGCTATCTGTTCTGACCTGCGCATCGCAGTTCACAGATTTTTAACGAGGTGATTATCTCTTGCATAAACACATATTATTAATTATGTTATTTGCAAAAGATGATGAAAAACGACGAAATTGGGAAGAAATCTTACGTCAATTTGATTAAATAGATACTTACTATTTTTTTAAAATCTACTTTTGTTCCACCCATACAAAACGCCAATTTCATAGTAAGAACCTAATATATCGATTCCAAAAAACAGTAATGTTTAAAATATTTTGATTTTTGACTTAAGTTATAGCTTAAAGCGGGTTTTTTTTCAGTGATCTATTTAAGGCTTACGTGGTCTCTATTAAATTTGTTATCGATATTTATCTATCTATTATAATTTTAAAAGTATTTAATATAGGGTTTTTAATAATTGTTCCTTACAAGTAAATTCTCTATAGTTAATTCCAGTTGTAGGACTTCCTTCAATTTGTGATGAACTGTCACCACAAGTTTTAAGGATCTCAGGATCTATAAATAGGTATAATTATAGTTTTAAAAGCTCTTAATTTTAATTCAGTCTAAGAACTTACGTAGCGTAGCTCGTAGCAGCTACGGCGTAGATGTCGGCATCAGCCTTTTTAACTACCTACTACTGCCTTGCGATTCTGTAACTCACTTTTCGAACTCACACAGCAGTTTTCACACGGTCGCGCTCAAATCAATAGTAAAGCAGTCATTTTACGATTTGGCATTCTAATAAAGAGGGAGTTTATTGTTTATGTTGCCTTGTTATCGCAAGGCTGATCGCAATATATTGCGTTCAAAAGACTAAAACTACTAATATTTTGTTGATAAATAATATAGGACTAATAATAAGGAACCAATAACAATTACCAGTATGGACATTTACAGATGAGTGTAACTTTTTAACTCGTTTCCATGTGGCCCCAACTCCCAATACCTACGAAAAGTTGTATTTAACTTTGCGCTAGTGCTTTAGTTGTTATCAGCGTATCGCGTACGTGGATCTCAATATCCGACGGAAAAATATCTCGGATAGGGTCCGAAGTATACACACACATTCCTTCAGCCTTGTATCTGGTCATGCCACTTAGGGGTATGTTATTCAGCGATTTCGCCTCCATACGTTAATAAAAAGAAAAATCAACTGGGCTTTACTAAACTTGTTAATATAGAAATAAGATATACAACAATTTTATTTTTAAGAAAAATAATAAGTAAAACTAGTTACTAACGCTGGCCTGTGAAACATTTTTTTAGTTTTTTTTTTATAGAACGGCCCAAATGGTAAGGCGGGAAGGAGGCGCAACTGATGTTAAGTGATAACGCCCATCGACACTCATTGCCAGAGGGCTCGCGAGTGCGTTGCCGGCCTTTTAAGAATTGGTAAGCTCTAAGCTCTTTTAAGGATTCATGTATTCATAAACTTAACACTTAAAAGAGTAATTGCCTTGCCTTTGTATGCCGTCCATCGCCACATGGCTGCGTGCAGTAATCAGACTCATTAACATACATCCAAGCACTAGCTGATGTGAGAACATCCCCAGCGGTACTCATATACTCCGCTATCTTAACATCCCACACAGGCTGTCCCACCACCACGTAGTGAGATTGGCATTCGTCGTGACCACCAACGATTGAAAATTGGGATAAACCGGCAGCTATTGCGATTTTTACTAGAAAAAAACGGTGTAATAATGCTTCGCGAATGTAAACGATAAAAGAAATTATATATTTATGTATGAGTGGCTTTATAATTATGTACTTAAAACAGTACCTACACCACAAAAAAAATCCAATTAAGTATTTCTAACATAAATACGAGTATTAAATTGATTAAAACTCACACAAGAAATATGTTATTCTGACCATTTATTTATTCCAACCTACAACCTACACATATTTAAAAAAAACCTGTATTATATTAAACTTGTACGATTCAAAATTGTGAAGGAGTAAGTAATTGTTATTCTTGCAATATCAATCCACGCTTGATCCTATTTCTAATAAGTACCTACTCGTAACCATTTTACAAGTAAATTTATTTAATTAAAAATTAAACTACCTCATACCTTTTAAAGTAACACCAACATCTGTGTAATACCGACCATAATTCTTTTGAATCAACAGACCACAATCAATAGCAGTGTGTACCACATCCTGCATATTCATCTTTGATGACTTCTTCCACATACAAAGGAAGGCATCACCGGAGAATTTTAATACGTCGCCCTTATGCGTCAGTATTTCCTGGACCATTGCCCCAATATACAGGTTCAAAACTTGAGTGAGACGTGACGGACCGCCATGACCGGCTTTAGTATATGTTTCGCAAAGTTCCGTAAAACCTTAAATAAACGCTTTAATACAGTGTTTCCTAAACTTTTTCTGCCGTGCCCCATCTTAGCCTTTCTAAAACTTTTATGTCCCCACTATGTAACATACAGTGGCGTAACAATAGGGTGGCAGGGCTGGCAAAATGCCACAGGCCCCCTGCCCAAGAGATATTATGTTCTATGGATAAATGTGAAGTCTCCAATACGCATTGGGCTAGCGTAGGGACTGCAGACCATTTCCTTTCGCCTTAGGGACATATACAACGTGTAATTGAGTACGCTGAAAATCTAAAAGTTTATTAAATTTAAACTGAGTAGGGACGATTACTGACAGGGCCCCATCAAAAGAATTGCCAGGAAAGAAGATTTTCCACGGGCCCCAGATGGTATAGTTACGCCACTCGTAACATACATAAATTTGAATATAAAAAAAAATTGTTCACTTAAGAAACTTAAATGGTATCTAGGTTATAGAATGAAATCACTAGGTTGTTGACGGAACACTGTAAATAAATTTTCAAAATATACAAAATAAAATAAGTAAAACGTCGAGCCCATTTTCGAATAGCCCCCCTGTGGGGCGTGGGCCTCACGTTGGGAAAAACTGCTTTAATAGAAGTAATCCAGAAATAAAACTTACTTCAATTACTTGCGTAATGACAATTTAAGTTTACTTATTTTCCTAACTAACAGAATGGAAGTAAGTTGAAGTGTTAAAAGCCGTCAAAGCTCTATAGGATGAGATTCAGAAACGAGACTTATCGTCAAAAATGTATTGGATTTTGGCATACCATATCCTCCTTTCCGCTCCGGTGTGCATGGGCGAACGTTAGCACCAAGTGATCTGAGAATTTTCTGTGAAAATCTGATATTTCTTGAGAACTCAACCTTTACTAGATACTAGTATGTAGATACTTTTTTCCTTATTTTAGTAAAACAGACATTTATTACATATATATTCTTACCAGAAACATCTATAAACATGAGTGCAGTTTCATATGGTCTAACAGAATAATCGGAATGTTTGTAAATTATCTCGTCAGGTACCAGAGAAGCTAAGATGGCAATACGTTTAGCTTCGCGGACGTCACTCCAGCTTCCAGTACCGTTATCTAACCTAAGTATCGTGAGTATAATTATTACTATAGTAAAGCGCATAGCGCCGAGATGTCGGGTTTTATATCCGGTTATTTATTTTGTAAGAAAAATTAAAAAGCGAAACAAATGAAAGATTAAAGTTCTTGATCACTTTATAGGAGTTCTCATCTCATTTAAAAAAGGTCCCAAGGTTAATTACCATATATACATTAAATTACTTCTAAAAATTATATATTACATTCATGACCTTTAAAATGAGAAGTGACTTACATAATGTAAAACATGTGTACCTAACAAAAAGAAATTGTCACTTAAACTAAACCACTATGAGCTCTTACTCTGTAACTCCCAATAGTGTATGCAAATCCGATGTATCTCTTAATATCCGTAGCGCCGATCTTTGCCTTTGTATCGCGCCGAAAAAAAACTCATTGAGATCGGTCATCGGAATCGCAATTGGATGTTACTGAGTAAGGGTCCAGGTCTAATTTACTTCTCAGCTCCAAGATAGTTTCAATTCAACAACTTACACAAACGTTTCTTCCTTTTGTCCTTTATGACGATATCTCTCCCTAGGCGGCATCATTTCCTCTGGCAAGACGTTTCTGCTTATCGTTTGCCGGTAGATTCTTTTTAGGGCAGTTAGGTATGTTCTATTCTGACATTCTGATACACCTTTATCTGTTTATTCGGTAAGAGATTCTTAAGAAACGGAGAGACCTAACTAACGCCAGCATGTCGGAATACCGATTCAAAATTCTTGACTAGGCAACTAAGAACATTTACCAGAAAAATCTAAGACTGTTGTGTGTAATGAATTAAATAATCAATGGATAATAATTGTTAATATTATATTAACAAGTTATATAAGATATTATACCTGTGACTTCCATTTTCGCAACTTTAAAAAGTTTGACAATTAATAATTTGTATCAGGTTGTCAATACGACATTGACAGAATTAAATAAAACTATAAATATTTTACTCTCAATATTATAGTCTATGGCCTTTAAAATAATTATATTAATTTTAAATCCAGATCTCAATATTAATATTTAGGCAATAAAATAATGTATTTCAAAATTAGATAATTATTCCTTCTGATTGATATAAATAATTATTGTATTTCTTAAAACAATTGTAAGGGATTCGAACCCAGGCACATCACGCCATGCAAATAAGAGGAATAAGAGAAAAGGAGTTTAATTATAACAATAAAAAATGATAATACTTTAATGTTTTATTTTATTTTTTACCAGACATTAACAATCTTAAGATTAAATTGGTCACTATCACATAACATGAGCTCACTGCTGAAATAATAACTGGAATTAAAAATAACTTCAATTAGATCTGAATTTTCCCAAGCTGTATTTTTATCACCTTTGTGGTTCTGTGCTCAGGCTGGTTTATAGTTCGGTTTATGTGATAAATCACTTATTTCTTTATAAAGAAAAGCCATCACTGAAACTGGTGCAGTATTGTATAATTTACAAATAAATCACACAAATCTAGAATATTATAGATGTTAGCTGCTTTCTTTAATAAGAGAAGTTACCATAATATTTGAATAATAGCAAAATATATATAACTACTATTTACCATATTAATTTTGTGAAGTATATATATACTGGCATAGAAGTTGCCTTGTTATAAAAAAAAAATTAAGTTGATTAAAAAATGTCTTACATAAAAGTATTATATTTCTTTAATATAAATAATAGTATTGTATAATTTACAAATAAATCACACAAATCTAGAATATTATAGATGTTAGCTGCTTTCTTTAATAAGAGAAGTTACCATAATATTTGAATAATAGCAAAATATATATAACTACTATTTACCATATTAATTTTGTGAAGTATATATATACTGGCATAGAAGTTGCCTTGTTATAAAAAAAAATTAAGTTGATTAAAAAATGTCTTACATAAAAGTATTATATTTCTTTAATATAAATAAAGCCTTAAATGTTGATCTATGTCTTTAATCAACTCGTTAAAACTTGACAAATTTCAATAAGAAAAAAACGTAAAATACTAATAATGAAATAATAACTAAAGAATCTTGTTAGGAAACTAATATTAGCTAGCAATGAAAACACTAATGCTACTAAAGATTGAAAAGAATTATACTTACAAGAATACTTACCAATCCCATTCCTTGTTTTGCGTTGTATCTGTTATAAATATGACAATGAACCTACTTCTAAAGATTCTTCCTATTTTTCATAATATGTAATATATACCTCTTAAGGGTAAAGAGGATTGGGTTATTAAATAGTTCAGATTATAATTTTAAATAAAATTTACCATCAATAATGAAGCCCATGATAGAAATTGCTTTTACTGAATTTGTTAATTCTTTATTAAGTTATTCCTGTGCAAAAACTTTTGAATTTTTCTATTGCATATTATCTACTCACAAATTTTCACCCACCTTTAACACTAAAGTTTTCAATTTAATTATAGGGCTCACATCACAATAACCACTATTCACTTAAAGATTATTTGTTGACCTACTTCAGATAGTTAAATACACCTGCTATTTCACAGACACAAGAACTGCACTATCACAACTCACAAGGTTTAAGAAAAAAACAAAATTATTTAATATAATCTATTTGTGTTCACACACTACACATCACCTAACTTACACTGATTACACTTTAACTCAAGTTTGTTCCTAAATTACACATATGTTCCAAAAATACTTTACTAAAATCAGTTATATACTTTATCTTGTGATAGTTATTGCTTTACACATCAAACTGTGATAAACACAGCACACCCACATTTTTTAATGTTCACAATCATTACATACACATCACAATATGTCACTACACAACACAAGTTATATAATACAAAAGTATAGATTTGAAGTTTGAAAATACTTATTCTAACTCTTTATCAACTAGATAAAATAAAAATTATGGTTCTAGAGCTAAGCTGAACCCCCCCGAACAACAACAATGACTAAATGATCCTCTTTGAGGCTCTCTTCAGTCAAGTTATGACAAGTGCGTTTCAATAGTTCAGTTGAAAAGTCACATGGTGGAAAGGAGTATAGGACTCCTGTAGCTTCTGTCTCTTTATTGAGCAGAGATATAACACCAGCGGCTTCTTTTTGTTTTAGATATGAAACCAGATTTCTCATAGGTCTAGTTTGAATACTAGCATCATCATTTGTTATAGATGCTGTTGAACCTGCTACTCCAAGAAATATAGCATGAGAACTTGATGTAGCAATACGCTTTTGTACATCATCTAACTTAGGCTGATCCAATCTTAGCCTTTGCGTTATTCTCAATTGATTTTTGCCATCCTCATCTTTCATCAGGCTGTCAATTATGTCAGAATCACCATCAGTTAAGTGCAACTTAGTCGGGAAAAGAGAGTTCTTAAGGATAAGAGCTCCATTCCAAGTAGTAAGAGCTTTACGTACAACTTCAGGAAGGGTTCTCGCCGAGGAAAGCATACCACTACCTCTGCGAGGTGAACCATCAGAGTCACTATCAGGTGAACGGCGACGTGGTGTTCGAGACCGTGAACGATCAACTCCAGGCTCTCGAGACCCCGATCGACGTAAACGAGTATCATAATCACTGTCAGGAGGCCTTCGCCACTCATCATCCCGGTAATCACCTGCTCCATGATACACACCACGGTACGTTCCACGCCCACGACCACGATGCCCACCGCGACCTCTATAGCCACTATAGCCATAACTCTCATCCCATGTGCCCTCATATCCTTCATAGCCTTCTACAGGCCTTCCATCTTCACCAACAGGGGGGACATACGGCTTGGGCCTGTAGGGGCCTCCATTTCCCACATCTGCAAAATCGATTCTCAAGCGACGTTCTGGTCCACCCAGTGGGAACCCTCTCATTTCTTTCACTGCTGCCTGTGCAGCATCAATAGAATCATACAAAATGTATGCATGAGGCTCCCCTTTGGCATATTCAATTTTCTTTATAGCCCCAAATCTGTCAAATTCTCTTTCTAGTTGAGCTACTGATGTCCACGGACCCAGACCACCAACCCAGACTCGTGTTGTGGGTGTGGCTTTACCATAACCAATTTTACATTGAAATTTGCCAATGTACTGACCTGACAACTCAACTTTAGCCCTATGAGCCATGTCCAATGTTTGGTAACGAACAAATGCAAAAGCATTTCCTGTTCCTGGGGGAGGTCTTTTAATATCAATGTCTTCAACAATTCCATAACGTCCAAATATACGACGCAACTCTTCATCTGATATGTTTATCTCTAGGTTACCTGCAAATAATGTCCTAGTGGCCAAAGGATCATCTTCAGGTTGGACATGATGCAAGTAATTGGGAAACTTATCTTTTTTATTTTCACTCTTATCAAAAGGAGTGTGGTGAGGTCTAGGCATGTATGGCCTGGGCATGTAATGCGGATGGGGGGGATGGTGCATAGGAGGACGGTGGTGCATTGGAGGACCATGAGGACCTGCCATGGGATATTCATGCATGGGAGGCCTAAAATCCCTGTGGTGAGGTGGCACAGTAGGAGGTATTCCATAAGCTCTATCGTCTGGAGGAGGTCTGCGTCTTTCTGGTACTGGTGACCAAGCATAGGAATAAGGTCGATCATAATCAGGAGGAGTTATGCTTCTTGGTCTACTTCTATACTCTGAACGGACAGGTTCATAGACTGGATCAACAATGGCCACTTTATCATACAGAATAATCCTGGGTTTGGCATGTTTAGCATCTCTAGCATCCTCAGCACTCCTGAAGCATACATATGCCACTCGCTCGTCAAGTTCATGGGAGATCTTGATACTGAAGTCGCCAAACTTTTTATACTCTCTATACAAAGTATCTTTCACTATTTCATCTGATGCTTTAGGATGTAATGCACTGACACAAAGCACCTTATAATATGGGCGCACGGATTCTTCCCTCACTTCGCGTGACCTAACATAATCGTCTCTGTGAGGAGAAACGTACCTACCACGGGGACTAGGAGAACGAACTCGTCTGCGGACTCTATCCGGTGTGGCACGCTCATCGGAACTATCGTCGTACCTTCCTATACTACTACGCGTCCTTTTCGACCGGGGCAAACTGTCTCTGGAGGAACTCCTCTTCATATTGCGAATTTTCACCGTAATACGATCTCTATCTCTATCGCTACGCGGTAAGCCGATCATGAAAGCTCAGTTTGATGAACAACTATCTGAAATGCACAACATTACACGTCACTTCAAAATGTCGTTTTGTTCCAGAAAAATATAGCGGCTCACTTTTATTAAGTCTTACCACAAAAATAACAGTTAACAGCACTTTTCTAAAGTCACTCCACGCTAGTCTTACACAACACAAAGTAAACTATATGAATAAAAATTCTCTAAGGTGGTCCAATACTGATAATTGATAAATGTTTCTAAAACAAAATGGCTGTCGATAAGCCCGGAGTGCCGAGAGGCGAGAGACGAGAGTAGACTCGAGACTTCACAGTTCGCGTATCACGATGATTGGTAATTACTATCCAAGTTCCGGTGCCAAATGAGTTCATGGCAGGCGGCCCGCGGCAGCATTATCGACCTTTCAGTCAGTGTAGCCATAAAATAAATACAAATCACCATAGACAGTCTAATTTATTTATGAAGATTTTTCTTAGAAACAATATTATGCTTAATGTAGAATTTTATTTATTTTCGGCTAATAGTTATTATAGTGTATAGTTTGTTTTTCTGAATTATTTCATTTGTCTATAAGACTTATAACAAACTTTTGAAATGATTAATTGAAAAGGAACGACTTATGTTTTTAAATGTATTATATTTCTATTTTATTATGTTGCTATTTTTTAATTGTTACAGTAATTAAGTTTTATTGTTCTTGTAGAATGTAAGGAGTGTTTTTAGCTTTGTTCATAGTGTTTTTTCCTAAAGTGTTTTTTGTTTTATTAATTTAATACATTTATTAAAATTAATAATTCATCCAGCCAAGAGTTATCAGCTATACCAACCATTTTATTTCTGGTAATAGTTTTAACTTAATGCCAGTTTTAAGTAAAAGGTAAGGAAACTATACGCCAGAAAAATTTAACAAATCCATCAAAAGGAAACCAAGGGATAAGCTAGTTAACAATAAAATATAAACATAAACATATTGAATCTTAATATTATTATTGATTATTACCAACAATAATTCTGTGATTTAAGATAAACTTTGTTTTTTTTCTTCTTCTTAGTCTGTGCCCACACATCAAGTGCTGTGCCTGTAGCTGTGCTACCTCCACTAGAAAAAAACTGAACTCTGTATTCTGTGGCTGTGCCTGAGTATGTGGAAATGGAATGGGGAATGGGGATTGGGGATAGGTATTAGTTGCATTGTGCATAGTTATTAGTTGCATACATTATATTTTTCAATCATGTTTCCTGGTTGATTAAATTTACAAAGTAGAAATAGCTACAATATAATAAATAATTAAAGACTTCTGTCTCTTAAGTATGGCTTTGGTAGTAGGTACTGTGTAAACTGAATTAAAAAAAGGACTGAATGTAAAACGTAAACACCTTAGTCACAATAAAATTCTTGATAAAGATACCCTTATCAATATAAGACTGATTGTGTAACACTAAAAAAATTAGGTATTTTTGTTCTAAACTTTTACTCTTATCTTAGTTATACTGCACTGTTTTCTTATTTATCTTTTATATGTTTATTTATTTACAATTATATATAGCAAGGTCATAATTATTATCAGTTTACACTCCATCATAATTCACATTCAGAACTAGTCATGTTCTTTGGAAAATAAATTAAAACCAACCTTTAAATATACAATAAATCCTAATTATTTTCTGTTCCAGACTGAATGTTCTTAAAATTTGTATCTTAAAAAAATACAATAATGGATGTCCTTTTAAATGTAAATAATCAGTCTAATGGACGAGATAAACTTGCAAGGTCAGTATGGCAAACTGAGAATTTTAAGTTACCACATTGCTTATCATTTTTAATATATAATAGGTAGATGGTTTATAAACTTTTTGTTTTTGTTGTGTGTGTTATAGGCTAGTCCAGTATGCCAGTAGACTAGTATGGCATCAGCTGGAAAAAAAACATGCTAATAAGTATTCCATTGAACGAATCAAAGGCTTGGAAAATAATCTTAGTTCATTTAGAAAAGGTATGTACTTATTTGAGTAAACAATGTTACTTTACTTTGTTATAATATGAAATAATTAATTTAAAAAAATATTGTTACAGTTCTAAGATTAGGAAGATGCATAGATATATCTTATGCAGCATTAAATACTATTCACATACAGGATCCATTCTTAAGAATATCTCTGACAGTTAGTAAAATAGCCCATGCACTGTTTTTGTATGCTGATCATATAGTGTGGCTCACACGAAGTGGCTTTCTTAAAACTGATTCAGAACAATGGAATCGCACAGCAAATAAATTTTGGCTGTTGTCAATAACTGCAAACTTAGCAAGAGATGTATATGAAATTCTACAAGTCTTACAGTTAAACCAAACTACATTGCTTAAGCCCTCTGAATTATTAAGGGGACCTGTTAAAAGTTTTGATGTTAATGCTTGCATAAAACATTTATATGCTATTATTTATTGCCATAAAGATATCTTTATAGATACTATAAAAAATTCATGTGATATTTTTATACCACTGACTGCACTGGGTTTAACTAAATTGAACCCGTCAGCTATTGGTGCTCTTGGCACGGTTTCTTCACTTGCTGCACTTATAACTATAGTTAAACCAATTACTAAACTTGTACCAGCTTAAGTTAATACTAAAAAGTTGTGGTTTATGCTATTTAATTACAGTGGTTGTGGATTTTGATATTTCTACTGATTTATGTAATTAAGGAAATAGGGAATTGTATATCAATTTTATTATTGTTCTAATATACCAAATATACAAATATTTTTAAATACTATCCTTGTTGACATGGGTGAGTGTATTGTAAAATTACTTTAAAACAAAGTACCTAATAACAATTTATGAACAACCATGATATTTCGCACTTGTAAATTAAACAAATTCTTTTTATTGTATGATTAATTAGTAAGTACTAAATAATAAACATATTATATGAAAAGGTACCTAACGATTTAGAAATCCGTCGCCCGAATTTGATGATACCTACTGATTATGTAGGTGTCTCGGGGGACCTTGATTGGAACACCTCCAAGTGATTTTTGCTGCCGGAGTTGTGTCTATTAAATATTAAAAAAAATTATTTATAATTTTTTAAAATGGATGGTATGTAAAAAAAATGCAGATTTTACGGCGGTATGGCGGCCATTTGGAACCGTCCGAAAAGTATGGCATGGTGATTTTCGTAAATGGCTGCACGACGATGATTAACTGTGCAAAAATTAGCCTGGTACAATTATTGAATTTTTTGAAGTTATACTTCTTTAGGCGTGTTATGAAAAATTGATGAGAGTGAAATTTTACGATTCGCGCGCACCGTGACACAAAATTAACAGAATGAAGTTGCCCACGGAAGAAACTACGGCATTGGACATAATTTGAAAACAACATTCGAATAATAATAGAATTTATGTTACACTTAATGTAAGAGAATAAATATTTATTTATTTAATTTTTCAAATGTAAACTGAACTTTATTGACTATAGTGACTCCTTTTCCAGTCTTTGATTATTTAATTGTAATTAATTATTTGCATGCAATCAGAAACTATTATTATAATACGAAAGAAGTATAACTTCTTACGCGCGTACATATTAGTACACGCACCCTTTTTTTAAATTAAAATCTTACATAACCAATCGTATTTGATATTATATTAACAAAAAGAAAAAAAACAATAATAATATAACAATATTATTTATGTGTTGCCAACGTTCATAATCATTCATGTGTCTAATCTGTGTTAAAAAATTAACTGCCTTGCCTTAGTCTTTGAAAATGTCAGTAGTCAGTACTGTTGTGTAATTTGTAAACATTATTTAAACCGTTCGAAATAAAGTTGTTTTAAATAAAAACAACTAAGTACAGCAATGGCTAATAAAATTAAAGATGCTGCTAAAAAGTTTCTGTTATTAGGCCAGTGTGTACCCACAGTTAAACAAAATGCAACTAAAATACGGGTTAAGAGGTTAGAATTAGATGAAAATTTACTAATGGTTTGTATTTTCATACGTACATTTTTATTTAAAATATTCTTTTAATGTTTGTAAAATATATTTGTACTTTTTCAGTATTTCAAAAAGGATGATTTCTACTACTGTTACGACCCAAATAAAATGTGTAAAACTGGTGATATCGTTTTAATTAAAGCTCTTCCTCAGAAAATGACTAAATTAATAACACATGCAGTGGAAGAGGTAGTATATCCATTTGGGGATGTAACTGATCCAGTCACAGGCAAAAAAGTAGCCAAAGAAAGATACCGTGAAGATGTTGATCGACAGTCTGAACTTTACGGGAAGTTAGATTCTGGCTTTGATTATAAAAAGGCACCTCCCAGAGGTTGGCAAGAAGGAAAGAAAGATTTCACATCAAAACCTACATATACAAGGTTTCATGTTTTTGATGAAAATGATCCTTATTCCATTTAAATATTACCTGGACCTTATTGTAGCATAATTTAAGTAGATAATAAAAATGATTAAAATATGAATACTGAATTTTTTTTATGCACAAAATATATTTTATTGGGAAAATTAATAGATTTAACTATAAAAGACAATTTATTTAACCATATGTATATTTCTAATTGATTGTGTTGACATCATTCCTGTGCTAAAAACTCTCTTTCTAAAGCAGCTCCCATTAGATTCCAGGAACTATCATCATCATCTGGTGGAATATCATCATCTGATGGAGGGGTTGATGGTCTGGGCCTTTTTTTGGGTCGATCTGGATCTTTAAATTAGAATTTAAACATATTTATTGATAAAACCTACTTTAAAAGTTAGTAATTGAATGAAATTCTTTAGTTCATAAATTGGCATTATAAATTATAATGTTAATATTGTAATACAGTATTTAACAAGATATTTCAAAATTGGAACTAACCTGTATCTGAATCACTTGAATTTTCTTTTTCTTGTAATCTGTAATAACAAAAATACATTAGACTTCAACAACTTCAAAAGCAGTTAAATAGACAACTAAAAAATAAATGTCCTAATTACAAAAGTACCACATGTGATTATATTAGTGTAAATGAAAATCTATCTCATTAAATAATACATAAATCTACATAATATGGAGCAATGTACCTTTCCTGGGAGATATTTGTATTTTCTAAAGCAAGTAATTTATCTTCAGAGAGATTTTCTTCATCATCATCATCATCTACTGGTGGCTTGGCCTCTTCATCAGATGAACTCTCATCAGATTCATTAAAGATATCTTCTACCTAGAAAGTAAGCAAACTAAGTAACCCATTTTACCTTCCATTGTACACTATAATTTCTTTTAACTTGATAACTGTTCTGAAACTTAAAATTCTTGCTTAAAGAATTCACCATAAAATATATACATAACTAGCAAACTCGGCGAACTCCGTTTCGCCACCAGATGGCTTCGTTTTATGTAACATTTCGTTTGGTGATCCCGTTTTTCTGTTGAAATTTATCCTGAATTTTCTTTGCTATAAACCTCACGGAGCCCGAGACCTTTCCAACGAATGCAAAACCGTGGAAATCGGTTCGTGCGTTCTGGAGTTATAGCGTCAGGAAGGAAAACCCGACTAATTTTTATATAGTAGATGAAAAGAAACTCTTACTGAACTTTTCTGTATGCTCATAGAGTGCCGAGTCAAGTTGCTATACAACAGTTTTTTGATACTAAAAAAAAAATAATCTTGCCTTACCTCTCTGTCCATATCAGCTATATCATCACTTGAAAATGACATTAGCGGGTTAATTGTGTCCATGAATCTTCCGGAAGGGGTGCGCTTGCGCATAGCAGGCGCAGGAGGGGCAGGGGGAGGACTGCTGCAGTGTGCGGGTGGGCGGCGTGCTAAGCTCTGTTGAGGGTAACGAGATTGTTACCTATGGCTTAGTTGTTAACATAACGGGAATTCAGAAGATCCCGAGTTCGTTTCCAAAATAATTTTATACTTTAGAGCACATTTAGTTCCATATTACTTGTACAAGGGCTATTTTAGTAATTTGATTAACCAACCAAATTAATAAGTATGACTAGTAAATATAGTAAATAGGTCTTCCACTATACCTGTCCTCCTCTTTGTAGAGGGTACAATCTTTCGTCTACTCTCTCCCACCTCTCAGCACACGCCCAGAGCCATTCTGGAGTAACGACGTGAACTTTTGTCTTAGCTTCACCCATTCTACGACTAGCGTTCACCTTTGCCGTTCCTATAAAAATATATATAATCGTTTTAATTACAATATTATTAAACAAAAATGCAACAAAACATATATAGGAAATTTAATGTTTTTGTAGAGTAAATAAATCAATTTCGGACATCCAGGTTAGCTGTATACCCTACACCACGCAGGTTTTTTCTAATCATAACACAACCTTGACGCCATATTATAATCTATTATACCTGATCTGACAGCAACGAGATGAGTAGTTCTCTCTGTTAAATCCTGAGTGACCTCTGCCCCTAAGCTTTTGGCGACTAAATATGCTCTAGAAGTTTCCAATTTTTGATGAGTCGGAACTAGACCACTGAAAACAAGGCTGCTATTGGCTAGAACTTCACTCTTCACTTCAGGTATTATGAACTTTAGATCTGGTATATGATTGTTGCCCATCTTCTCATACACGTCATAGAAGTGTCTGTAAATATATTGTTATAAAATATTAAAATAATCATTTAAAATCAAAACAAACACCTTTTTTTTAAAACAAATTGCTTTTTTTCTATCCTTAAATGTGTTTGGACGGCAGTATCGACTTTCCTAAAATTATTTATCAGCCAGTTTAACGTTGTTTACAATTAAAACTAACATTAAACATAATTGCTTTGCATATTTTTCTAATAAAAATACAAATCAAATATTTCTTAAACAAATTTGAGACCTTTCCCCTACACAAAAGAAACTAGAATATTTACAATATGTTAAGGTATAAGCTGTCAAAGCAATGAATTGAACTGTAGTTCTCGTATCTGTCTTCCTCAAAAGACTTAAATAAAGGAAGTCTTCAGTAGATCACAATGCTGTATGGATTTTGTGGTGAAGTTACATACAAACTTGATTATGTAACTTGTATCTTAATCCAATATGATTTTAAAGGTAAAACAAACAAACCTCCAAATAAAACCGTGATTGATTAAATTTGTTTAAGGAGGTACATTATTTTATTTTGCGGGTATGCCAATAGAAATGAGTTCTAGGTGATTAATTATTTTAGTTTTAGCTGAAGCTGGACTAAAAATGGATGAATTTACTTAATTAACCATAATACTCACAAATGAATCCTCTTCAGTATATCCTCCAAATATATTAAATAATCATCAGCATCTTCTATTTCTATTTGTCCGTCACACGTTTCCACCCATTTCGGTTCTGTTTCTGTTGAATTTTCAACCTCTATTTTATTATCATTGTTCTCTTTCGCGCTACTTTTATTTTCTTTACTGTCTACGGAAATGTCTCCTTTATCTTTTGGTGTTTCTTGCTTTTCAGGTTCTGCTTCTAATGTTGGTAACTGAGTTGGGAGCGAACCATTCTTGCCACTTATCATTTTTGATTTCTCATCATCTGAAATGTAATAATATTGTTTATAATCGAAATAATGAAATGCTTTTACATCTACATTTACTGCTAGTTCTTAAGGGTTTGGAAGGGACGAGAGGAGCTGGCAGTAAACTCTTTACCAATATTTTTATATACTTCTTGCAATAGTATAATAATAATTACTATGAGAAAACAATGTAGTAATTAATACATACTGAGCGGTGGAGGCGCGTTTATGTCGCCTGTGGACTGGAAGAAAGAGTAAGGCCTGACTTGGATGAGATTAGCCGCGTGGCGCCACACGTCTTCCCGGTCGTCTATTATACACACCATGTTGTCACCACACGGGAACAACGCCCTGTAAAAAGAATAATAATTATATTTATATAGTAATACAATTATTATACAGTCTAAGTGCGGAAACTGAGTCCACCAACCATTATTGTACTTTATCTATCTTATATTGGAACATGGGACACATTTTGGATCGTTTATATTCCAGGGTTTGTAATCAGCTCTCTTACTTAAGCTGGGTATAATATACCTAGGATGGTGCCCTTTGCCATGGGAGGCGTGTAACATAAATGAATAATAAAATTCATCAATTCAGAATAAAAATAATTCAAAAGCTAGTAATAGTAAATTTACATAAAATATCAATTTGTATGTGTGTGTATAATATAATAAGGTCATGATATCATTCAGATGGGATTTCTATTGATTGACACGCAAAAACAATTAAAGTTTTTTTTTTATAGAACGGGCAGCAGGCTCACCTGATGTTAAGTGATACCGCCGCCCATGGACACTCTCAATGCCAGAGGGCTCGCGAGTGCGTTGTCGGCCTTTTAAGAATTGGAAAATTAATCAGTTAAGTTAATTAATTAATTATTCAGTTAAGTTATTTTATTATATATAAATATACCAAAAAAAAACTGTTTTTGTTTAAATCTCTTACTCTACATTTATTAGAATAAAAAAATACTTACTTTAAATTAGCAGACTTTGTTCTAGCATCAAAGCACTCATCTCTTGATAATATTCTATGAGAGAAGTATTTCTTCTCTGGATCTAATAATTCGGTCACTGCATGTGCATATTGCCTTGCCCCAAATGTACAAACATGCAACTCATAGTTCTTCGAGGCTGATTCCAGAAACTCTTTAGTTTTTGGCCTAAGTCTTGTATGACACCATCTCCCTTGGCTACCAGGTCCTCGTAAGAAGAAATGTAGGACACCCTATGACACAATATAAGTTGATTTATATTTTAATAAATAAAATAAAAAGTTTAGAAATTACACTTTGTTATGCTTTCATTGAAATCTGTGTATATACACTGAATTTTTTTTAAATAACAGTCTATGCAAGAACAAAATGTTACTATCATAGCATTTCCTATGTTAGTAAAAACAATTTGTAACTACATATGTATATTTATATTAACAACTACAACTTAAAAAACACTACACAAAACAGCTTAAATTTGTTATGCCACTTGGCCAACACATTGCTATGACTCATTAAATTATGTATTAAAACAAATTAAATTATTTTATCAAACTATATTCAATAGGCTAATATAATTAAAAAACAAAAACTTATCATACATCTAATATCTCAAGTTACACTAAATAATTTTCGTGACTAGACATACCTTTAAATTAGGTGGTATGTCATCATTTGTAGTGTGAACTAATGTTTGATCAAGATCCACCAAAAGAACTAATTTCCTGTCCTTTAATAGCCTATCGGCATCCTCTCTGCCTAACTTTAAAGCCAATTCTTCAGACACCTGTAATTAAAAAGCGAAAAACATCAATTTTGGTTTTTGTTAATAGGATAATTGCGTGTTTATTTTTATCTCGCCAAGATTTAACAAAAAACATATAATTATAAGTAATTACTTTCAGTTCAGGTACAGAATGCACCATAGGGACGCTCGCGACATCCTGCTTTATTCTCTCGTCGGCCCGTAGATCTGCACCACATTCTGCACACATATCTTTCATAACAGTTGGATGACGACATTCTTCGATATCTGCTAGCGATTTCCTGAAATATGTATAGTATAATGTTAATGATTTATTTTATCTTACAAGCTTTCGACGAAAACAAATGCTTTGTTTGTTATGATTCAGATTTGGCGCGCGCGCATGCCGCAGTTATTCAAGAGAGTGCCCACCTCTATTGTTAATTAAGTTTTAATATTACAAAAAAGTTTTGAAAGTTAACTTTTTATTGTTTTTTTGCCTTTTTTAAATATTAAGTTTGTGTTGGTTACCATTCTAGTCAAACATTAAAATGATAACCTATAACTATATTTATTACGACTGTGACGTCATCAAAACGTCACTTACCCGGGCTCGATAATGTCTCCTTCTTTCACCTTGATGGCGATTATAGTACCAGCGCGAACAGCCTTAAATTTCTTTAATCCAGTACTATTGCCTGATGAATCATTGTATAAAAATAATATCTGGCCTTGAGATACAAATGCGCCTTGTTTTACTTTCCACTTTTCTACTTTTATAGGTTTTTCACATGGAACAGAAATAGACATAGTATTGTCCGCCATTTTGAACGGAAATTGCGCATTCGATGAAATTCTAATGCCGCTATTGGTGGATTAAATAACTTTTTGGCGGTTATTTGATAATGTCCTATCACCAGCCAGTATGGTTTATATTGATTTCATATTGTCCAATTGAAAATTACCAAACCCGGCCGCACATGTCGTTAGAGTTGCCATTTATAAAATATTGCACTAAGTACTAACCTACTCTTTTCAACAGACTGCAAAAGCTGTAAGATTCGATAAGTAATCTCTGCTTAGTGTTTATTGTACTTGTCTATTAACTGTCACCATTTATCAAAATCAAAGTTCAAAAAGCAAAACATTTTCGGTAGGTGTAACGAGATAGTGTTTTTATTACAAATATTTATTTTAATTTTGTTAAATCATTTCGATACGAATTTAAATTCAATCATGTCGGATGAAAATATTACTGTGAGTGACAATTCAGATTTAGAAGACATAGCTCCTCCGGAGTTGCGCGGATACTTGAGTAAATGGACGAATTATATACATGGGTGGCAAGATAGATTCATCGTGTTAAAAGATTCAACATTGTCCTATTACAAGAGTGAGCTGGAGAGTAATTTAGGATGTCGCGGTGCACTTTGTTTAAAAAAAGCTAAAGTCAAGGTAAGACTATCTTTAAATGGGTGACGATCGAAGTCTGATTTGTATTTAATAAGAAAAAATTAATTTGTCCTTGTCCTGTGTGACTTCTGAGTGTTTTTTAAGTAAATTGTTATGGTCGAGCGACCGTTTAGACTATTCGTTCAATGCTATTTTAATTAAAAACACTACATTTTAGGATAAAAGTCCAAGTAGTTATCTAGTTAAATTTTCCTTATATTGATAAAAAATCTTGTGTGTTTTTCATTGACCAATAACATATTTTACAATTTCAGCCACATGAATTTGATGACCGTAGATTTGATGTGTCTGTAAATGATTGTGTATGGTACTTAAGGGCATCCAATCCTGAAGAGAAGCAACAATGGATTGATGTTTTAGAGTCATTTAAGGTAAGCCATTTTGGGTTTCTTAGAAACTATAATTATTAAGCAATAAAAGATATTGCAGCAGAATCAATATTATTAGAATTTAAGGTTATTTTGAATAAGGAAAATAAAATATTAATATTAAATTAAGCCATAGAAGACCTATATATTAAGCAACTGCTCAAACTGCTTTCTTATTATTAATTCAGGTAAACATACTAGCAGCTTATTAAGCTGATGCATATGTGTTGATAAATTTGGAGAAGTTATCCATGTTTTAATTCCGTTTAATAAAGCCACTGCTTTATATACAGACACTACTCAGTTTGCTTTTTTAGGGATAGATCTATATTACAATAAAAATTACATCAACATAATATAATTGTAGAATATTTTATTTATGTATATAATTTGTTTTTCTCAATTATATTTATTATCTTAATACGCTCACATGTTTTTTGCATTTATGATTTAGTTTCAATATTATCAGATTACATATTTATTGGTTATTGATAAGGCACCACATACCAATGTTGATTACAAATGGCATGTACCTTGTTAATTTTCTCATCATAGTAATTTTCCTTTAAAAATGGAAAACAAATGTGCTTAAAATCATCTTAATAACAAGGTTCAAGAGATTTCATTAATATGAACTTAATTATGGTGTACATGTTTATTATCTTAAAACAATACAGTTATTTATTGAATAATTTTTTAAATTACTTAATATTTTAAGTGTCCAGCTTTCTAAGGATATAGTATAGGAATAACTTATGGATGAGACTAATTTGGGCTATATGGCAGTTTTCCAATCGCAAAATTGTATAATAATCAAGATTAATAATTTGGTAATGAAGATAATGATATTAAATTAAGCACTTTAGATAGTTAACAAATTCCAAGATACAGTTAGGTTTAAGTAATTAACTTGTTATAAGTGATAATGATTCTGGTTTCTCAATTTAATCAAAAGATTAATTCAAAATTTATTCAACTTTGAAAGAACTGTATAATTACATAATACTTTAAAATATTATCTAAATGTAATACCTATTTAAGGTAGGAAACAAGTGATAAAAATAATAAATCATTACAATACAATAATGATAACCCAATAAACAAACATTCTTACACACACATTTTTATACACAATATAGCACAGAGTCGAAATTGCTTTTAATTTGTATTCACTCAGTTATTACACACTTTAATAACATTTAAACAATTTATTCATAGTTTGATTTATATTCTATTCTATGGATTGGCAACTAAGATCAATTAAAATTATCCATATTCAAATTATTAATTTTGTCAGCAAGGTTGTTATTGGCAAGTACTGTTATACAGACAATTTCTTAAGTAAAAAAGTCCACGGTAAATATTTTAGTTGTAACTCGATTTTCCTAAAAAAAACCGACACTGAATTTTGTTTGTCATTTGATTTATTTATTTAAAAATGATACAGTTATTTGTTTGCTAATCTATAGATACATTTATAAGAAGACTTCAAAACTAAACAAGATTTTAAAATATGTAAAACAAAAAAATCTATATTATATAACCGAATGTTATTGACATGCTTTTACTGTTGATATCTGTTCATTCATACATATTTCATATGTTCCAGGTGGAATCAGGGTATGGGACAAATTCAGACAGCAGCTCTAATGGAGGTGGTCTCAGAAGACATGGATCTATTACCTCTTTACAGTCAACTGGATCTCATGGTTAGGACCTAAATTGAAATTTAAAGCTTTTAGTTACTAAATACAGTACTTATTTTATCAGTAATCAAGCCTGATAAAAAATATTATATGGCAGATCATGGGCTGGATTTCAATCCATTTAACTAAAAATGTTTTAGATTAGAAGACTATTGCTTTTTAAATTTTTAAGCTATTGCATAGATTTTATCGAGGGCTTTGAGCGCGGCGACCGAATCAAGGAATTCCGTAACGAAAATAAAAACCTAATGCACGATGACGTAAAATAGTTGCGGCCAATACGCATTAGAGCGGGACAGAACGCATACTGCGTCTCACATCTCTGACGAGATCGGTGACGTAGCGCAAGCGCGGCCGGTGCAGCCGGTACGCGTTAGAGTGAGACAGAATATATAGGCCTGTTAGCCTGAGTCTGGTAGATTGAATTAATATCAAAGAAAAAAAATACTGCATAAATAAATAATTATATGTAATTGCATAAGTTGATAAAAAATGCTATGCAATAGCTTTACCGCTGCAGTCCCCGAGTGCCACACGTTTTTTTAGTTAGCCCACCAGCTTGTTTTCTATTAAAAAAAATCCATTGTATTACAATAATATTTGTAATAGATATACTTAAGAATACTCCATTTAAGTATTGTGTATTTTGTTATTAAAAATAAATTTACTCAAGATTTTAACACTGAATTTTAAATAAATATTTTCTTAATAGGCCGCACATCCCGCCGTCTGGCTGAAAAAATCGCAGAGCTCGAGACATACAACGATCTATTGTCAAAGCAAGCAATTCAACTGCAACACTATTTTGACGTTTGTATCGCGGGTTACCCACAGATAAACGATGACATTGCTGAAGCAATTGACGCTGTCAAATTGGCGGACAGTAAGTATTTGTTTTATAATTTGTATATAGTGTAAAATATTTAGATTTTTTTTTAATTATATTTACTATCCGCTTTAGAAATATGCAAAAACTAGTCTTTATTCATTATTGATAGTAAATGTAGGTTTGTCTATAGAATGGTTGTCATGTTGTTCAAGGAAAGGGTTGAGGGCTTTAACTCTTTTGTTTACAACTTTAGAGTCTAGGGTAAGCGGATTAATTAAAACTACTAATTTATGCAGTAAATTTTAATGTATCTCCAGTATATGTTTTGTAATTTTGTTTAAACGCTATGCTAGACCATTCGAAAATGTTGCCATATCCAAAAAATAATAAAATAAAATTAAAATAGTCTTTATTCGAGTACTACACTACACTAAATTACACTAAGTCCTTGTCATTTATGTTTTACACTAGTAGTAGTGAAGGCAACCTCCAAATTCTTCCACTTGTCTCTATTCCGTTTATAGTCCAATTCTGGCCCGATATCCCTTTTATTTCATCTTACCAAGTTTCTGGTGGGCGTCCTCTCTTTCTTCTTCCCACTTGGCCATTCCAAGTAAGGGTCTTTTTGACCCATTTGCCCAAAAATTTTTTTTCTGACAATCTTACAAGGAATAGAGCAAATCCTTCCCAATAAAATGTTAACTAGATTAATTTAAACTTTTTCTTGTTAGTAAATATGACTTAATCCTCAGGTATAGACCAAAAGAAAAACCTGAATCAGGTGAGAGCGACAAGTACATCATTCCGGGCGACTTGTAGCGCGACTATCGCCACGGTGCAACATTGTGTCGACTTGTTGAAGCGACGTGAGAAACAGGCGCGATCCGCTGAAGAGTTATACATGTAAGTTCTTCTAGAGACAGTCTAAGTCTAAAAACTTTTTAAAGAAGAAAATTAAAAAGAGTTCAACACAACTCTTACTAACGTGTATGCCATACGTTTCGGTCGCAAGAAACAGGAAGTACAGTCACTAAAACAGACGCAGATTTGTGTCTACCATGTTAAGTGAGCAGTGTTGGCCTACAGGCTTCAGCGTGCGACTCTCATCCCTGAGCTCGTAGGTTCGATCCCCGGCTGTGCATGAATGGACTATTTCTATGTGCGTATTTAACATTCGAACCACTGTTCGAAAAAGGAAAACATCGTGAGGAAACCGGCTTGCTTAGACCCAAAAAGTCGACGGCGTGAGTCAGGCACAGGAGACTGAGACCTACTTGCCTATAAGACAAATGAACATATAACAGATACAGAAATCTGAAGCCCAGATTTAAAAAGGTTGTAGCGCCACTGATTTATTTTAATAATTCGGTCTATTTGAACAGGGCTTTGAAGAATCAGTTGAATGAAGCTCGCTTGGCGTCAAAACCCGGTCCCGATCACGAGGTAAGATTATTACTAAGATTTAAAAAAAAAATCTATATTAAACCAAGCAAATGATTGATTAAACATTTGTTTAGAATTATTATCATAGTACCAGTGTTTTATTATTGTTTAAAAGTACAAGGACCGCGTTATAGGATATCGCATTGTAGGAATATTCTCATTAAACGGCGAACAATTCAAAAATAGGAACACGAATTTAATAAAATTATTTAGTTTTTTTTAAACAGGTTCAAAGGTACGCAAAACTAATTATGGACTTGACAAATCATTATAAATTTCACAATACAGAAATATAACTTAAGAAATCTCCGTGTTATATGGGGGCGGACGGAGCGCGTTATACAAAAACGCGTTATAGGGGGCGTAACATATATTAAAAAATAACGTTTATGTTTGTGGGACATAAATACAGTTGATTTAATATATTACTTGGATGAAATCCCTTACATTTTTTTAAATACATTTGTCTTAGCTAAGACATTATAGAACTTTACGATCTAACCTAACTTTAGACTAATAAAAAAAAAAGTAATTAAGTCTAATTTAATAATAAGGATATTTAACATGTGTCCATTCTCTACTTACAGTCTTTATTAAAGGAAAGACACTCTGTTCTTGTGTACTTTTTTCTACTTACCACTGTTTAGTACTTAAAACTAACGTGCACTAACACTAACTAATTTAAATAGTTTTGTCATTTTCAATCTTTTCACTAGGCCCGTGGTGTCAAGAGATTAATATGGACATTCACGTGTTGGTGGAGCCTTTGTTCTTGGGCTCCATAAATCTTTTTGTTTATTGTATCCTTGGATTTAAAGCATACTTTAGTAGAAAATTATGGCAATACCGACTGTTTTTAATGAAACATTTGTACAACACAGATGGTCAGCAAATGTAGAGGTTTGAATTTTGTTTATGGATATTGGTTAAGTAGCTACTGTGTTTCTACTAAGAATAATTATGTGTCTGTATTTCTTTATTTATTTATTTCGTAATCCTTCAGCTAACATAAATTATAAACAAAAAACAATTAAACTAAATACATAGACAACGCTTGAATACATAATATGTATATACAAAAAGGTTCGAAGAAGAGGAAAGAAAAAATCAATAGAAATTATTAAATACATTTAACTAAGTAATACCTAATTCGGATGTGCTGTGTGATGGTGTGAAAGTGAGGGTATGTGGAGTGTGCTCATGAGTCATGATGCAGGTGATTTAGCGCTATGGGTATTCTTTTTTTTTTTTTTTTTTTTTATAGCCTCACGCAGAGCGTATTGCCACAGACAAAGGTAAGGAAAACGGAATAGTAAAGAAAATTAATTTTACACCGAATGAACATTACATCGATAAAGGATAGGATCAGCAGGATATAAAACTATCTCTAATACAAAATACTACATTATGGAAAGGAACAGTAATTAATAAAATATATATCATACAAAATACGATTTGTATACATATGTATTTATAATTTTATATTATTTACAGTAAGAAATAAACATAACTTTTTATATATATTATTATTTAAAGATGAAAGCAGAACAGGAACAGATGTAGGTAACGGGATACTAGAAGGATGAGAATTATCGAATAACATGGAGTGGTTATACCGGGGACAGGACAGAATGATATGGTTTAAATCACCAATATTTAGCCCACACTCACACATTTCACTATCAATAATATGAAATCTGGAAAGGTGGGCTGGGGTACACACATGGCCCAATCTCATACGAATGAGAGACGATGTTTCCTTTTTATTAAATTTCATTTTAAAAAACCATGGCTTTAGTGGTATTGTGGGCTGTATACATGAAAAATATTTACCCTTAATTAAACTGGTCTGAATCCAAAGGTCAGTCCAAGATTGTCGAAGAAAAGAAGCAGGAAGTGAGGCCAAATCATGATAATAATTTTTATACGAGTTAGAATCGCCATCCTTAACAGCTTCATTTGCTAGTTGGTCTGCTATGTCGTTACCAAAAATACCAGAATGTCCAGGTATCCAACCAAATGACACAGACAACCCCAATTGCTCACATTCATACAACAAACTCCTAATCTCAATAATGATAGGAAAAATTAATTTGTTTTTTAACGGATATTTTTGGAGAGCTTGAAGAGCACTAAGTGAATCTGTGAATATGATGGATTTCTTAAGTTTCTTACTCAAAACTAATTTTAAAGCTTTAAATATACCGTAACATTCCCCTGTGAAGATTGAGGACTCTGGAGGAAACTTTATTTTTATTGTAGTTTTACTTTGTAAGTGAAATACTCCTATGCCTACATTACCAGACGAACCGTGTTTAGAGGCATCTGTAAATATGTAATTGTACTCATGGCAGTGTTGTTCACAGAAATAATTAAAAGTAATCCTTGCGTGGGAATCGCCCTTGTTTATACCAATATTGAATCTAATGTCTGGAGAAATAATTAGAGATTCAAAGTTGGTTCCAAATAAAGGGTAAGTTGGTAAGGTATGAGTTGGAGCTTGAATATTGATAAATTTATTGAAGCTGACGATGAGATAAGGTGAAGATTTATTTGACCAGTACTTGGAAGATGTCAACAATTGAGATAGTTCTTGAAGCTTAGAACGGAGAGGATGGTTGGCATATTGAAGGGAGCGAAATATGAATTTATCAGATAAATATTGTCGTCTAAGATGTAATGGGGCGTCAACACATTCTACTTGTAAAGCATTAATTGGACTAGTTTTCATAGCTCCTGTGATTAATCTTAATGCCTTAGACTGTATATTATCTAATTTTTTTAAACGGGTTGCATTTCCAGGAGATAATAAAAAGGTACCATAGTCTAAAATACTTCGGATTAAAGCATTGTACATGAGTTTCATACAAAAGGGATGGGCACCCCACCATACACCGGATAAACATCTAAGAATGTTCAGGTTTCGCTCACACCTATTAAAAATGTAGTCACAATGATTTGCACCAGAGAGCTTAGAATCTAAAAACACACCAAGGAACTTCACAGAGTTTTTAACAGGGATAATATTATTATCAAAATACACGTTGATTGGAGGAGGGAGACGCATTCTAGAAAAAAGCATGGCAACACTTTTAGTGGGGGATATTTCAAGGCCATTAGTATCAAGCCAAGTTTTTAATAAATTAAGAGAATGAGACAGTACTGAGCAAGCAATGGCCGGTGATTGATGAATGGAATAAATTAAAAGGTCATCAGCATACTGGAGAATACAAATCCGATTATCCAAAGAAGCTTTCAAATCATGGGTATAAATATTATATAAGATGGGACTTAAGACTGATCCTTGAGGAAGACCTCTCCATAAGGTTCTGGTTACAACAGTAGAGTCTTGTGAAATTAGAGTGATGTGTCTTTCGTATAAAGTATTTATGATAAAATTTGATAACATTACAGGTACATTCAAATACTGTAGCTTTTTATGAAGAACTGACAACACTACATTGTCATAAGCGGATTGTACATCTAAAAATGTGGCAACAACAGAATCGTTCCTTGAAAATGCTAAAAAAATGTCAGTTATAAAGATGGCAATACTGTCCATCGTACTCTTCCCTCGACGGAAACCAAATTGACTGTCACAAAGTAATTTATTGCTTTCTACAAACCATTCAAGACGAGTTTTCACTAAATGTTCACAGAGTTTTATCAAGACCGAGGATAATGCAATAGGACGATATGAATTTGCGTTAGAGGGATTTTTATTAGATTTCAGAATTGGTATAATGATCTGGTTTTTCCAGCGTGGAGGGATAGAACCGGTTAACATAAGTGTATTTATCAATTTCAGGAAATATTCAAGAGTTTGGTCACCTAAATGAGAGATGAAGGAATATGGGATTCCATCGTCACCAGGAGCAGAGTCTATAACTGAAGATAGTATTCCTTTAATTTCATAGATAGAAAATGGACTATTGAGACCAGAGGGGTTCAATGGCATCAGAGGCATAATTATTGTTTCAGGAACTGTAGTAGGAGCAAGTCTGTCGAGGAATTGATTTGATAATGAATCGGGGAGAGAACCAGAAGTTTCAGTAAATGCACACCTGAATCTTCTAATATTACGCCATACCACAGAAGGACGGACATTAGGGGAGATGGAGAGACAAAAAGATTTCCAGCTATCTGCTTTTTTCTTTTTGAATAATAAACTAGTGGCCTTGAAAGAATCTGTAACCAGATCAAAATTTTCAGATGTACAATTCTCACAATATTGGAGCTCAACTTGTTTTCTTTTTTTAATTGCATCTGAACATTCTTGATCCCACCAAGGTGGAGATGGAATAAAGCCCAGAGCACCATTTTTAAGCGGAAAGGTTTTGTCTGCTACTTCTATAAATAATTTAGTTAATGCATCAGCACAAATTGATTCTGAACCATGTGAGATATTAGGAAGGGAAGTCATCTTTTGTTCTATACTGGATTTAAAGGTATCCCAATCAGCATTATTAAGTCGATGTTTTAATCTAGGTGAATGTCTAAATGTAAAATTAATGTGAAAAGGAAATCTAAGAAGTAAAGGGAAGTGGTCACTACCATATGAAGAAGAAAGTGTAGACCATGAAATAGTGGAAGCTAAACTAGGAGTACAAATGCTTAAATCAGGGACACTTGAGCCTTCATTGGGAGAGGTCCGCCGGGTCACAGAACCATCATTAAGAAAGCAAAGATTATGACAGTTTAACAATTCCATCAATGAAACTCCGTATGTATTGGTTGTTGAACTGCCCCAAGAATTATGTTGACTGTTAAAGTCGCCTAATAAGATAAAAGGCTTAGGAAGAGTAGAAATGATAGAGTCAATTTCAACAAAGATAGAAGAACTAGGATGAGGAATATATATTGAAACATAGCAGATATTATTAACAATAGCAGCAATAATTGAAAAATCATTACTATGCGACGGAATAGGAAAGTGAGAAAAAGGAAGATGATGTTTGACTAGTAAGGCAACTCCGCCATACCCGTCAATACGATCCTCACGGAGACAGGCATAGCCTGCGTACCTACAAGGAGCACCTGGTTTTAACCAGGTTTCCTGTAGAGCGAAGATAAAAGGTTTATATTTATTTATAAGATAAATAATATCACTTTTCTTAGACGAAGCACTTCTACAGTTCCACTGTAGAGCTTTGGCTTGCTTGTCCATTATTAATATAATTTGGTAAGCTAACAATAGTGTCAATTAAAGGAGCAGCGTTGGACGGTGAAAGAATATTAGACTGTGATAAAGTGTTAATGAGAATTTTTATTAGGTCTGCAATTGATTGTAATGTCAAATCATTATTGTTGTTTGTGTTTAATCCACAACCATTTCTGGGTGAGGGCATATCATAATCTTTAATTAATTGTTGTTGTGTATTTCTGTCATAACCTTTGGATAGTTTAGGAATAGATTTTGGTTTAAGAAAAAAAGTCTTTTTGTAAGAGTTACTCAAAGACTGTTTATGAGACTGTTCAATTTGAGGAGTAGAAATTGTAGAAGCACCAACATTGGAAGAAGAAAGTAAAGCATCAGCATAAGATATTTTTGAGATAGGTGCATGAATTTTAGATGCTTCAGCGTACGAAATACAGCTCTTGGCCATAGATTCTTTGATGGCTTTTTGGCGATCAAATTCTAAACATCTTTTACTTGTGGCAAAATGGGAACCTTGACATAAACAACAGTATGCATCTTCCTCTAGGATAGAGCACTGATCAGCCGAATGGTCTTGGCCACACTTGAAACACTTTGGTTTTGATCTACATAATGATTTAACATGACCAAATCTGCAACAATTGTAGCACTGTATTGTGGGGAAAATGTAAAGATCAACTGGGAGGGAAGTGTAGCAAATAAAAATTCGCTTAGGTAGTATTTGTCCATCAAATGTAAGAACCACAGTTTCAGTAGGCTTAAACTCACTGCCATTACTAGTAGTGATACGCCGTCTCATTCTTCTTATTTTTAAAATTGGACCGCATCCAACAGGTAAATTAATATTTTCCGTAACTTCTTCATCTGACCACTCAGCAGGTATGCCTCTTACAACACCCATACGGGTAACAGTAAATGTTGGGATAAAAACCTTATACTCGACTGATTGTAAAGCAGAGTTATTTAGGAAAGAATTTGCGTCCTGGTAATTATTAAAAGACAGTGACAGTCTATTACGACCAATTCGTTTTAAGCTTCCGTTAACAATATTGTGTATAGAATTTCTTTTTAAGAAACGACCAAAAGCAATTGGGTGGACTGAAACGCTATCATTTGGAGTTTGCTGTACTCTTTGTATGTGAACAACATATGGTGCTGCATCACTTGGCTGGTATCTTAAATGTGCTACTGATTCTGGCTTTTTATATTCATTAGAGGAATTAAGTTGTGATGGGTTGGATTGTGACTCATTGAACAAGGGAGCAGTGCTAATTTGGGTATTGGTTAAAGGAATGCAATTACATTCGTTTGGTTTGATTTCCTTGCCCTCATGTTTCCGACTACGTCTCTTTTTATTACAGTGGGTGCAATGTTTATGCACAGTGGCTCTCCGTTTTCGAGCACCACTGCTAGACTTTATAGATCCATCTGTTTCCATTCCAGACTCATCATTTGAAATTGTTACTATACAGCCCACCCCAGGGACGTCTCCGCCCCCAGGGTCATCAGGCGGCTCCATAAGGAGCAAAAGTATATTAAAATAACTTACCAATAAATCTTCTCTTTAATACACTATTAAATAAAACTAAGAAATAACAAATATATATACATTAACTACACTAGACTACTGATCCAAACCCTAGAAATAAAATAAAATTTAATTAAATCGAAAAACGCGTCAGTCTACGATCGTATTTCCCGCCGTAAAATCATGGGTATTCTTAAAAATCTTTTTAAAATTCCGCCATAGCTTAAACAAGTGAAGGCTTAAATAGTGATCGTTGTATGTTCGGGCTGCGCGATATAAACTTTTTACTCTGCTTGTCACGACGTCCGGATATAAAGTTTTTTTTTTAAATAACGGAGCAAAGGGCTCATCTGATTATAACGATATCGCCGCCCATAGTCACATTGAGGGCTCGCGAGTGTGTTCCCGACCTGATAAGAATTGGTACGCTCTTTTAAAATTAGAAATGTATTAATTTCGTATATTTACTTGATAGGCCGAGCACTGGAATGCGCCCATTAAAAACCGATATAAACAATATTTGGCGTAAGATACCACGTGTCTAACGATGTTAAACTGTAACGCGTTGTGTTGTGGGTGGATTATATTTTCAGGCTTATTAAGATCTGACTCGATTACGTACATTTTTTATAAAATATTTATAATGATAATTTATTTGCAAGAATATGGTAGAAAAATGTTATGGTAGTTACAATTACATTATGAGTCATATCATTATAGTCAACTCTTATATTATTAAAATATATATTACGTTATGAAATTAATATTAATTATAATGTTTCACCTAAACAATCCTGTAGGTATGTTCATTATAAATTAACTTAAAGGATATGTGTACAGTTTCTAAAGTTTATAAAGGAACAGTATGTGTTCTGTTGTAATTACATTAAATTATTTCGGGAAAGGAAAAACACGCTTTGAGATTTTTTCGTAATTTGGGTATGGGATGAAATGTTTTCGTTTTATAAGAGGTGAAAATGTAAATAAAACTAACACTATCAAGTGCCCAATTGGGGCTTAATGTATTTCCTATGATGTAGTCTAATATAAATTGTATATGTTGTATCTGTTGTAGCCTGAATGTTGTATCTTTGAAGATTAATATTTTTTATTTACCACCAGTCTGATTCTCATATTCAAAGTTAAGACAGCGCTAATTACGGCTTTCGTATGTGAAAAACGTCTTGAATCATGACTGATTATGGATACGGGGGCAACCCATGCACACCCATTTTAGTGTGTGCGTCGCCGGCCTTTAAAGGAGGAGTAGACCCCCACTGGGAGTCGATTCCACAGCATATTTTTTAATTTTATTTTTTTAAGAGTTTAACCACAACGACTCCTAATTAATTAAAAAAAAATAACTGACTTCCCGATTTTGACATCCTAACTGATATTAGACGATATGAGAGGCTGTATATTTGTTAGCCATTTCATGATTCACCTGTTATTATTTATCATCGATAACAACGCTGCAGTTTGTTTACGTAGGGATTTCGAAGTAAACGTATTCTCGGCATTCGTCGGTCGGCCGCGTCCCGGAGCACACGTCTCTATTTTATTCGCGAGTTATAGTGTTAAGTGACTTATGGTGGTACATGATGAAGTTTAAGTTTTTCAAGAAAAACCAACCGAAGGTTCGTTTTATACCTTTACAAATTAACTTTTCACTAAAGTGTTTCCGAATTCATTTGACTTAGGGCCCTGAAGGCGCACTCTAGAGCCCTCTGGCATTGAGAGTGTCCATGGGCGGTATCACTTAACATCAGGTGAGCCTCCTGCCCGTTTGCCTCTAGTTCTATAAAAAAAAAAATATTTCGGGTCTTCCAGCGCCCCATACACTTGTTGAAATTAGTTTGGTTCTTTTAATGGTAGCAGTGCGGGATCTCGGTACAAATTCATGGCAGTCGCTATTGGGAGTTGCTTTGCCCCACCAGGTCGTTTAGGTCTTTAAGAGTGCGTGGTGCGTTTTACTTACATCCAATTTTCTAATTGATCCACAAAATATACGATTATAATAATTGCGTGACGAACCACTAATTAGTAGTTTAGGTAGATCGATCAATCATAATTTCAAATTGCAATAATTACAAATATAATGAGAACGGAGTTAACTGTGTTTTTAGTATTAATTGGAATGCAAATTGACTATATATAATTTAAAGTAAAAATATATATTTTTTAAATAACGTTGATATCAAAAACATTACAAATATATTGTTATTACGAATATAGTAGCGTTGTTTTGAGTAACGAGCAGGGTTGGGCTAGTGTTTTCAGCGTGCGACTGTCATCCTTGAGATAGTAGGTTCGATCCCCGCCTGTGCGCCAATGGACTTTCTGGCTTTGTTAACATTCGCTCGAACGCTAAAGGAAATATCGTGAGGAAACCTGCTTGCCTTAGACACAAAAAGTCGACGGTGTGTGTTAGGCACAGGAGGCTGATCACGTACTTGCCTTTATTGACAAATTATAATGAAACAGATACAGAAATCTGAGGCCAAGACCTAAAAAGATGGTAGCGCTACTGGTTTGTTTAAAATTAATCCTACTTCAAAACCTTCAACTGAACAGGAAAATGCGTGGAATTTAGAAAATTAAATTTTGATGGAGCTTTGACTGTTCAAATAATTCTAGTTTATTTTTAAAATAAATATTTTATTTAAGTTTCTGTTATTTATGGACAGACATATTCAATTGTATATAGCACACGTGCTTGGAAGCCTAAATACATAAGGTTAATATTCATAGATATTAAAATCATTTTCGGATGCCGGAAATCCCATATCGTCCTTGACTCAGTTGCGGTTCATTCGTAAATATAGAATTGATTACAAACCATTGTTACTAATCCATTTGATTCACCCGAATTCACCGGAATTTTATGTGGGTAAATAAAACGTCATACTGATAAGGGTTATCTATAGATCTTCATCTTTGTGTGCTTATAGAGATTTTTATTGACTATTTTATGTACAAACATTTCGCCTGTTGTGTTGTACATTGTCTTTGATTCTTTCCTATTGCTTCAGAAATTTAAAAAATTAAAACTTAAGCCTGGCACTTTATAGGTCATCGTCACTCCATGGGACTTTTATGGGCTAGTTGAAGTTTATGGGTTAGTTAAATTTAGCTCACTTTTTACTCTAGTATAATTATTGTTATACATAAATGTATATTGTGTTGATGTTATACATAAACTATGTAAGACGAACCTAGTTGCCTATATTGTAAAGGGGTGATGAGAATATAATACCTCCGTCACTTGACATACATAGTCGATCTACATCGTCTAACGGGTGTATATTTTAAAACGTATTTGTTTTATCAAACCGTACGTCTATACTAAAGGAACGTAGGTATATTGTTGTGGTCTTGCTCCACATGTATGAGTTTTTTATTAATTCACTAAAAGAAAAACCAGTGGCGCTGCAACCTATTTAGCTCTGGGCCTCAGATTTATGTATCAGCTGGAGGCTGGAGGCGGTGGCACGCCACCGACATATTTCGTCTGGTTTCCTCACGATGTAACCGTTCGCGCAAAAGTTAAATGAGCAGATAGACAGAAAGTCCGTTGGTGCACAGCCGGGGATCGAAGCTACGATCTCAGGGATGAGAGTCGCACGCTGAAGCCACTAGGCCAACTATAATTTAGAAAGATACTGTGAAAATAATGATGAGGTAGATTATATTTTTACAACACAATTCTAAAATGTTGAATTTATAAATAAATCTTTCTTAGAAAGTGTAAATTTCTGTGTATCGAGTATTTTCAAAACATCCGATATCCAAGAATCCTGATTCAGTACATGTTGTCCTCAAATGTCAATGGTATCGGATATCTATTGCACTGTAGTTTCTAACTGACACTTTGGTACTCGACTATAGATATATTATTCGTATATAATAATCCTACTATAACCGCGAAAGTTTGTAAGTATGAATGGATGTTTGTTACTCTTTTACGTAAAAACTACTGATTGGATTTTAATGAAACTTTCCAATAACAAAGCTTATACATCAGAATAACAAACACATAGGCTGCATAAAAAATGATAATTTGTATCAAATGCACATTTGGTAGTAATAAATTGATTCCTAAATGAAAATAGATACTTTTATCGCGTTTGGTATTTAAAGTAGATAAATTATGTCCTTCACGCTACATCATTTGGACGAATATGATTACCCTGCGCAGACATCTCGGGCACCAGCTAGTATAAATATATTAACAACTACTTGTGAAAAGTACCCTAATATATTTCCTGAATAAAAAATAATCCTATACAGACTCAAACCCGTTACGTTATAAAAGAAAATGTTACACGAAAACTTATAAGAAATTCCAGCAAAGCTTAGCTGTAAATTAATTGTATGCGACAATTATAACATTCCTTCACTAAGTTGCAGAATTCTGCATCTTCTACCGCATATATCATGGAGAGTGTTAAGAATTGTTCGGATTAATACCTTCAGCTGTTTCATATACGGACGTCGAGGCAGAATACGAAATTCCACCCGTATCACCTCGACATCCGTCGTTCCGCACCACCACTATGTGGAACCAGCTGCGTACTGAATTATTTACGAACCAATTCGACTTTGGGTCCTCAAAGAAAAGAGCGTGCCAATATTTAAAAGGCCGGCATCACACTCTAGCCCTCTGGCATTGAGTGTTTATAGGCGGCGGCATCACTTAACATCAGATGAACCTCCTGCTCGTTTGCCCCTGTTCTATATAAAAATAATTGTATTAAAAGTTTACATACGTGTACCATAATCTCTTATGTATTATTAAACAAAAATACTAATAAAACAACTTATATCTTATACAACAACGAATGAATAATTACGTAATTTTCGTCACACCCAGGCTTCCTTTTCAGTGTTTCGCCTTTCTTAACTTTCCCTCAATGTCGAATATAAACACGAATTAATAAACGTGCAGGCATCCGATTGTAGCCGGTTTACGCGTGACCTACAATTTGCACCTGTGTCCCTCCCTACATGCCCTGATGTTGCAGTTTTTCATTATACAACCATTTATAGGAGTGCTTAGTTAACAGTGGCTTAGTCTGAAACATATTACAGCCTAACTTAATAGTATAATATTAAATAAAATACGTGAAGTATTACTGTTTTTATAATTGTAATGTAAAGTCTTAATGCGATGATACCAGTTATAAAAACTTGTTTGTTTGATCCACTTTCGTTGGTATTGGAAACTATCAAGTTTTTTATTTATAAGATAAAACCTTTTTAGGGAATTTCTTCAGTAAGGTATACATAAGATTTCGAATAATATTTCAAATCTATATTTAGTTCTTGTATTTATATCTACTCTGCATTTTATATTAACAATAATGGTAATGGTTAAAAACGCAAATTTATTACATTATTTACGTAATTCTCAGCAATCGTTCGCAGACTTCGGTTCCAAAGAAGTGTTTCGATGTCCTTCTGTATATGTCGTTTAAGAATAGCTCTCTTAGGTACTATATGCTATAATTAGCCTGAATTTTGCGGCCCTGTTTTTATAAAAACGTAATTGCTACGAGCCGTTGATTTATCTACAGAAAGCGCACTTGATTTATTTATTTTATAGCAAAAACGACAGGGCGTAGTTACATAGAAACGAAGCGTTAAATGTATAAAGCAACTACTACTCATACTTAAGTCATAAACGGAGCGTTAATTGGACCCTGTAACTAATCGTCAACTATATAACAGCGCCATCAAAAATCGCTAGCGCAAAAGGATGTCGGGCAATTGAAATTGAAAGTAAATTGCTATATTCAAAGACCAAGAGAAAGCGGAACGTTTTTTTTTGTAACAATCGCGTAGTTTTTGTTCGACTTATATAATCTAATGTATATAACATGACTACGGTACTCGCGTTCATTCGCCTGGTTTAATTGGTGGTAACTTTTATACTAATAAGTTGATCTTAATAACAAGTAATGAGGATTTCTGAGAAAATTTCGCGTATGTGTTGTGACGTGAAAGCTGGACGAACAAATTGAGTACAGATACCGTACACGCATTGCCTAGGTCGTGTAATAACTGGTCGTTAGGTTCATTGCACTAGCGTAATCACATATTTATTCGATGCATACCTATTTATATCAATTATGACAGTAATCCCATAACGCGGTAGGTAGTTAGTATTCTCATAAAACCGCTTTTTTAACAATTCAAAAATTAGGAACACGTATTTAATTTATATAATTATTTATTTAAGTTATTTATAAAAACACAATTGAAGGTGCAAAGGTACGCAAAACTAATTATGGACTTAACAAATCATTATAAATTTCACACTACAGAAATGTAACTTGAGAAATATCCCCGTTATAGGGGGGAAATACCGCGTATATTGGGGACGGAAATAGTGTTGTATGAAAACGCGTTATATGGGGAATTACATATTTTTGATTCTTGAATTTGATCAACAGTTTTCTAATATTATTTTTATGATGAAGATTTTAACAACATTTTTTCGTATGCAGTTATCTGATCTTAGTTCTCTTCTAGCGCGGGTTCTCTGGACATATATAAGCCTGTTGCGTTGCCTTTAGGTTTATTACCGAGTTTATCGTATTCAAAAAATGTAAATAAAATAAATAAAAACTCAATAATCGATAATATCAAATATATATATATATATATGTATGTAAAGAGAATGATCTCTTTAATTTGAATATTCGCGCGCACTGCTAGTTCGTGAGTGAGCCGCGTCGTGTCACGTCAAGCTAGCTGACATTGTCAAAAATGTAAAGAGCAAATATGCTGAGATTGTTGAATTGCATTTTAATTTTATTTGTAAATTATTTTAATACTTAGTTATAGCTTAATATCGAGAGGTGATAACAATGAACTTTTATTGTCGTTTCTTTATTTACAGGTAAGATTGTGTTAGTCTTGTAAGGATTGTATGTGTGTAACCCACTCGATAAATAAAATTGCATTCTTTATTTACAGAGAAACAAATAGAAGTTTTATTTAGCCTCTTGCTTGCTATTGAAATACAGACTATTGTCTTATAAAACGACAATACTTGTTTATAATGGCACAAAAATTGCAGTTTGCATTTAAGCTTGAAGCATCACAAACTGACAATAAGACGAGTGTAATTGCCAAAACCTCAATTACAACAGAAGATGACAAAAAGTATACACTGTCTGAGATTGATAAATACGCGAGTCGTCACATAGCATTAACAAAAACAGAAACCTACAAAAGAGTGAGAAAAAGTTTAAATCAAAGAGGTCAAGAAAGAACAATATGGATGACATGTACAGAAGAAATGATTCAAGCCTATTTTGATGAAGATAATAATTTAATGTTTAACGACCTATATTTAAAAGAAGAAAAAAAACAAACAGATATTGTAGAATCCACACAGAAGAAAAAGGGTCTACTAAATTTGAAAAATATATCAGAAAGATTCATGATTGAGAAATTTGTATGTAAATTCTCAAATGCGAAACAATGGATAGAAATATTCGAGAATGAATGTAAACGATTTGAGATTGAGGAAGATACAACAAAGATAGAAATATTAAGATTATTTTTGGACAAAACATGTGCAGATTGGCACTCGGCAACATTGAAGACTTTGAAAATCGAGGCTGGATGGTCCGAGTGGAAAAATAAATTTTTGGACACATTTGCCGATAAAGGATGGAGTTCGGGAATGTATGCCATATTTTACAAATATAAAGAAGGATCACCGATGGAATACGCCATTAGAAAAGAAAAGTTATTATTAGATATGGATGAAAATATTGGCGGGAAAAGTCTGGTCACACTTATAGCAGCCGGCTTACCTGAATTTATTAGAAACAGAATTGATCCTGAAAAGTGTGAAACCTCAACAAGATTGCTTCATGAAATAAGTAAATGTGAAAGTTTGGTAAATAATAAAAACTTCAAAATAAAAAAGGAAGAAAAAGATGACAATAAGAAATACAGTTTAGGAAAAAAACCATGCAAAACCTGTCAGTATTTAAATAAGGGTAATCGATATCACCCAGAACAGTCTTGTTGGTTTAAAAAAGAAGGGGCAGATAACAAAAGGATTGGAAGTAATTCGGTTATAGAAGTAAATCTAAGCGAAGAGACAAAAAACGAGTAATCACACCATTGATAAAAATAAATATGTTATTAGAAGACAAAATACAAATAAATGGAATATATGATTCAGGCTCACAAGTGTCTCTGATAAACAAAAGGTTAGTTAGAACACAGAATGATTCTGTGGATACAAATAGAATATTATTAAGAACTGTCAATGGTGTGACATACACAAAAGGTTTAATAAGAATAAAAGTAAAGATTTTTGATATAGAAGAATATGTTGATGTTTTTATTGTAGACAAACTGGATTTTGAAGATTTCATTATAGGACTAGATATGATAAAAAAATTTAAATTAGCTCAAAATGAAGATTTAAAAATTTTACAAAGGACAAAGAGGGAGATAAATACTATGAATGCATTTGAAGAGATAGAGGAAATTAAAGTCAATTTTAATGAGCATGTGAATAAAAATGACTTCATAACAAATCTACATCACTTGGACAATATCAAAAAGTCCCGAATACACAATTTAATAGAGAATTATAATACTATATTTGCCAAAGACAAATATGATGTAGGTACAGTAACAGATTATGAAGCCCGGATAGACTTAATGGTGGACAAGTACTGTAGCAAAAGACCATATCGTTGCACATTAGAAGACAAAATAGAAATAGAAAAACAGGTGGGTAATTTACTAAAAAATAACTTAATTGAGGAATCATACAGCCCATTCGCAGCACCAGTTACCTTGGCATTTAAAAGAGACGAAAATACAAAATCGAGACTCTGTATTGATTTTCGTGAACTAAACAAGATAGTCATACCACAAGCACAACCATTTCCATTGATAAGCGACTTGATTGTTAAAGCAAGAAATTGTAAATATTTTACCACACTGGACATAAATTCCGCGTTTTGGTCTATACCACTACGTATTGAGGACAGAAAAAAGACAGGATTTGTCACACAGGATGGACATTATCAATGGACTTGCCTACCATTTGGATTGAAAACATCACCTGCCATTTTCCAGAGAATTTTATCAAATATATTAAGAAATAATAACTTGAAAGACTTCACAGAAAATTACATTGATGATATCTTAATATTTTCACAATCGTTTGAAGAACATATAGATCACATAGAAAAAGTACTCAATGCAATAATAAAAGAAGGATTCAGATTAAAATTTAAAAAATGCACATTTGCAGCAACATCAGTGAAATACCTAGGACATATAATAGGAAATAATACGGTAAAACCGCTCAAAGATAACATTATTTCAATAAGAAATTTCCCAACACCCAAAACCCGAAAGAATATTAGACAGTTTCTGGGAAAGATTAACTTTTACCACGAATACATACCAAATAGTTCGATATTATTGGATCCACTACATAAATTATTGAGGAAAGATGCCCAGTTTATATGGTCAGAAGAATGTGAAGAAACTTTTTCTAATATAAAAAATATATTATGCTCACAACCGGTACTCGAAATATTTGATAAAGACCTGCCTATTACAATTTACACGGATGCCTCGTTGAATGGTATAGGTGCAATATTAAAACAGATTCAAAAAAATGGTAAAGAAAAACCAGTTGGTTATTTTTCAAAAAAACTCAATGATTCACAAAAAAGAAAGAAGGCAATATACCTTGAATGCTTGGCAATAAAAGAAGCTATCAAATACTGGCAATATTGGTTGATTGGAAGAAAGTTCACCGTTTTTTTCGGATCACAAACCACTAGAAAACCTCAACATAAAGGCTAGAACAGACGATGAACTTGGTGAATTAACTTTTTATTTGTCACAATATGACTTCAACATCAAATATATTCCGGGGAAGAATAATACGGAAGCAGACAGTCTCAGTAGAAACCCAGTATTGGAAGATAATGATAATGATGAAGAAATTTTAAAAATGGTGAATCTGATAACAATAGATGATATTAAGGCAGATCAGCAGAAAAACGAGAAAATAAAGGAAAAGAAAACCAAAATAATCGAAAGAAATGGGATACTATACAAAAAAGATCGAAACAGAGAAAAAATTATATTATCTGAAGAAGCGAGTGTGAAATTAATAAAGGAAACACACACCGAATGGTGTCATTTAGGGATCAACCAAATGATAAATAAAATCAGTCCTTATTATACAGCAAAGAATTTAACGAGAAACATTAAAAGAATATGCAAAAATTGTGAAACCTGTATAAAAAATAAATCGAGAGGCCAGGATAAATACGGATTAATGTCACATCTGGGACCAGCCGAAAAACCATTTCAGATAATGTCGATAGATACCATTGGTGGTTTTGGAGGACAAAGATCAACAAAGAAATACCTACATTTGTTAGTTGATCATTTTACAAGATTTGCGTTCATTCTGACATCAAAAACGCAAAATGCTTCAGATTTCATCAAGTTAGTAAAAAAAGTTCTGGAGACGGAAAACATTGAGATATTACTAGCAGATCAGTATCCAGGATTAAATTCAAAAGAATTCAAAGAATTTTTGACAGATAATGATGTAAAACTAATATTTACTGCGGTAGATACACCATTTTCAAACGGACTCAACGAAAGATTGAACCAAACACTGGTTAACAAAATGAGGTGCAAAATAAATCAGAAGAATGAAAAGAAATCCTGGACGTCAATTGCAAGAGAATGTATAGATAAGTATAATGAAACCGAGCACACAGTGACAGGCTTTGCACCAGTATATCTATTAGAAGGAAAAGTCACCAGTATTTTGCCACAAGAACTACGACAACCATTAGATACAGAAACATGGGTTCAAAATAGACAACAAGCACTTGAAAGATCAATTAGATCACATGCATATAATAAGAAATTATTTGATAAAGGCAGAACACAATGGGAATTCAACATAGGAGAACTGGTATATGTTGAAAACGGAAACAAATTAAATAGGAAGAAAATGGACAATTTAAAAATCGGCCCATTTGAAATAACAGACAAAATATCGAATACAATATACAAAATAAACACAGGCAGAACAAAAACTAATACAAGCTTATACCATATAACAAAACTTATTCGAATGGACGGTGGAATAAATGATTGATAACGCTGAATAATATGTACGGCTACCATGAGAATTACTGGAGCAATTCTCATCCTGGAGGAGGGAGATGTAAAGAGAATGATCTCTTTAATTTGAATATTCGCGCGCACTGCTAGTTCGTGAGTGAGCCGCGTCGTGTCACGTCAAGCTAGCTGACATTGTCAAAAATGTAAAGAGCAAATATGCTGAGATTGTTGAATTGCATTTTAATTTTATTTGTAAATTATTTTAATACTTAGTTATAGCTTAATATCGAGAGGTGATAACAATGAACTTTTATTGTCGTTTCTTTATTTACAGGTAAGATTGTGTTAGTCTTGTAAGGATTGTATGTGTGTAACCCACTCGATAAATAAAATTGCATTCTTTATTTACAGAGAAACAAATAGAAGTTTTATTTAGCCTCTTGCTTGCTATTGAAATACAGACTATTGTCTTATATATATATATATATATATATAATAGTAGTAATTAAAATAACTTAGACTGCGTATATTAAACAAAATTTTACAAAAATAATAGGTTTACATTATAATTATTATACTTTTTGCATAATTTTATATCTAGTGAATAATTGCACATGAAACTACTCGTAGTTTCCGTTCGCATCCTTCTTGAAATATTCAAAAGAAATCGTAATTAATATTAAACTAAACATATAGCAATGTTATACATAAGATGGAATAGGTACATAATGTCCTATATACAAAAGGGTTCAAATATTTACGAAAGGAACAATCAATAAAATTTATTACGGCTGTGCTGTGTGATGTGAAAGTGAGGGCATATACGTGAGGCTATGTGGGGTGTGCTCATGATGCAGGTGATTGAGCGCTATGGATAATCTTAATATGTACTCCCTTTAAGCATATTCCGCGATAGCTTATGAATTATGTCGATCGATGTGTTTTTATCATAGTTAACACTATGATAATTAATCCATAATTATAAAACAATTATGAAATTGTATAATTTGCCTGAAGCGATTTTCAAACCACCAATTGTAATTATCGGGCTGTTAATAAGTTTTTGTGTTATTCTAATTGTACGTTTTATATATTTAGTATTTATCTTGAGAGGTATACAGAAACATATTGTTACTAGTAATATAAGTAAATCATGTTTTTAAATCTGCAAATGTAGTATATTTACTTAATAAATTATAGAATTAGAATGTAACATCTTTTCTGTTGACATTCATAATACTTGTTAAACTATATGAATAAAGTTATTTTGAGTTTGAGTTTTAATAAGTTATCTGATTCCGACAAATGTGACTATATCTCAAATTACATTAGTGGACAGGTACAAGTGCACTTTATTTTCTATAACTCTCATATCCGGATGTCCGACAAGATTAGAGTGTAGAGAACAGGTGATGATCCGGATCTTTGCATTACATGGGTTAGGTCATACCTGGGAACCAACTCTAATATACATGCTAAAACCGAGTTCTAAAGGCATAACTAAGATATTTTGTTTATTAAAAGTTTACGCTTCATCAGACATGTTTATAACGTCTCGTAGTATTTACTGGTAGCCGTTAGTAATCATTGCATACATTGATGTTGCTTCAATTTTCGATTTCTCGGAAATTACTTCCGCTTGGTTTCCTATGATTTGCTGTCTATTTCGACCTTCATTTAAATTCAAAGGAGAATATATTCAGTATGTTAATTTCCAACGTAATCGTATGCTTGGCAATTGGGCCTTGGAGATCGACGGTGTTAAATAGCGTCCATGGGCAACGCTATTTAAGTTATAGTGACCCACTGCCCAACTCCTGGTACAAGTAACCTTTGAAAACCTATAAAAACCAAAATATTGTGCCAGTAAAAATATAGCTATTAAAAAAATCAATTTTAGGTTTATATGTATTCAAAAAATTGGGGGAGGGTGGATCCACTTAGGAGTATAAAAATTACGACCTACCCAATATATACATTTTTTATGAATTTATTTTCTAATATATAAAATCTCGTGTCACAATGTTCGTTCCCATACTCCTCCGCAACAACTCGACCGATTCCTTTAAATTTTTTTATGCATATTCAGTAAGTCTGAGAATTGGCTACTATCTATCTTTCAAACCCCTAAGTGACACCCCTTGTGTCTACCCCAAAAAAATATTTTTTATTTTTTAGACAAAATTTTTTGTTTTAATTTTATTTTATCATACAGCATTTAAAATACAACCCTAAATTTTCATCTACCCTCTACGATCAAACCCTATTTTTATTTGTTAGTTAAGAACTTATAACTTGAACTCTGAGGTTTATATAAAGAAAAATCTCGGAAAAACCTAAAAAGTTTTCATTCCGAAAAACCGAACAGTCTCTGGGGTAGCATAGCAAAATGTTCCATGTTGGTATGTACCAAAAAGGTATGCTAAGTAAAATCACATTAAGGAGAAACGAAGTTCGCGGGGGCAGCTAGTTTTTTATATAAAATTGCATACTGATAAATCTCTAGCGATTATATAATGATATTGGCGCATAGATTTATTAACAAGAGTTGGCTGATGACTTTATGATTGGACTTCCGGCAATTATGCGGTCTTTCACTAGCTTTATCTTGCGTGAGGTGCTTACTTTAGCTTTACTACATACAACGCTCGATGATTTGTTTTTGAATTACATTTATTTCTTGATTATAAAGGATTTATAGTGTTCTCCTATCGGGGTCAATATTGACATACATGTTCTCTTTATATGGTTAAATGGATTGTACATAAACAAAATGATTATTTATGACTTTTAGAGTCACAAATGTGTTGGAATTGAAACATAATATAAAAAAGAAACAAACATTTGTTTTCATTTAACAACAATTCATTATAATGTGTAAGATTTGGGAATTACCTGTGTCAGGGTTCCCAGATCTTCCATAACAAACTTAATAGTTAATTCCGCAATTACATTTTTTTTCAAATGTTTCCAACACGCATGAGTAGGTGTGTGAGGGTGTGGGTGCATGTGAGCGAGTGAGTAAATTAAATGTGTGCTCTCAGAAGCATCATCATCATATATATTAGGTCTCATGAGCATCTCCAACACGGCATAGGTTTGTTCATAAGCCAGCCCTATTATGTTATTATACATAATTTGTTTTTAAATATATTTTGATTTTTGCATGCTTATTTGAGGTATGTAATTGCGTAGATAATGTGCTTTCCGTGCAAATAAAGGGGTATATATATGTATTATTAATAAAGGCCAGTGAATTTAAATAACATGCTACCTATGTTTTATTATGTTATAATAATCCAATGGCAATATTATTATTATTTTTTTAGTACAGAATACATACCATACAATTATAGACAACTACTAAAAAATTCTACTTAAAATATAAAACAACTTACATTCTATAGTACTACTATATATTTTGGTCTTGGCCTCAGTTTGCATACGTTTCTATCATCTCTATTTGGCAGTGATCAGGCTTCTTTGTCTGATGTTGTCGACTTTCGGGTGTAAGACACCGGTGCCTTCACGATGTTTACCTTCACCGTAGGAGCAAGTGTAAATAGCGCATGTAGAAAGAAAAGTCTAAGTAGTGATTCGAACGCACGATCTTAATATTAAGAGCTTAAGCCACTGCTCTTTCGTATTATTTATAGGTGCCCATGCGCTCCTCCATTATATAATAAAAAATCTCACATAGTGTATTTGTTACCATAATATTAAACATATCGATAATTTCTATTTGATGAAAAAGATTATTATCATATAAAACACGAACTTTTCTTTATATCACACAGATAAAGGATACGCACAAAGGTAATAGTTGATGGCATGACAACAAAGGGTTGGCTGTTACGTCAGCCATTAGGGAAGACAGTTATTGAGGGCACCCCTCGTCATGGTGGATGAGTTAATATAGCATCAGAGCTTGGTTTAATTGGATGACCTTTTTTTTACTGACCGACTTCTTTGTGTTGTGTTTTGTTTCTGAAGTCAAACAGGGTGATCTCGTACAGTCGGATTCTTTTGTCTAACGAGTTTGTTCGTTACAAGTATTTCCTCTATATCAGTTACCTCTTAGTGGTGACTGGTCGGACTTGAATTCGTGTATGGGGCGATGTTAGTTATTTCGACTATGTGCGTGTTGTTCTAACGAGAATGTAAGTGCGTGCTATTATGTCACCATGCCTCCTGCTGATAGAGGACAAATATTTGCTATTTTTATTATTAATTAACTATTAATTACTTGAAGATGTTATGTGGAATATGGTGTAATGGTTGCAGTTTTTTGTTTACAAAAATTTTGTAAAACAAAAAACTTGGCGATTAATAACAGTGGCGGAGAGTTTATTGCCGGTTCTTCTCATCCGTTCTACGCCCTTGATTTGAGAACAGACGTTCATAAGTGTACATGAATAAATGATTTTGAATTTGAATTTAAAATTAAAGTATGCATTCGTCTTTTATACACTTAAGTCGAACACAGCGAAATTTTCAAAAGCGGTACTGAAATAAGTGTTTGTATTGTCGTATTCAACTCTTTTCCTAACGTTTAGTTTCCGACAGTCCCCGTCAGACATAATATGACGTCAGTCATAATTTGGTTAGCTATCCCTTTATTTTGAGGTCAGGGGTGTGTGTAGTCGTCAACCGTGATGTAGATGGTAAGTAGGAATTAAATATTTGATTTATTGTGAAAATAAATTTATATGTCAGAGCGAAGTTTTGAATGCACAAATCTCATTGGTTATTTGTTTAAATTAGTTAATATAACAGATTATTTTTAGATATGTATTAGATATTCAGATTAGCACCAATATTACAATTTATTTATTTAAGATTTAAGCGAATGCACTCGAACGGTGAAGAAAAACATCGTGAGGAACGGCTTGCCTTAGACCCAAAAAGTTGGCATGTGTCAGGCACAGGTGACCTATGTATGACAGACACAAATGCTCATGAAACAGATACAGAAATCTGAGGCCTCAGTGCCCCTGATTTTATTTATTCATTTATTAGTGTATAGATGCATTTGACAGGTTCTATATTTGAACTACTGGACGTTTTCAATAGATCGCAATTGTACCAAGAAACAAAGGATAAACAAAGTGTTAAAATTTAATTCGAAAGGATATTAGCGGTTGCATAGAAAGTTAATAACTGGTAATTTAGCGGCTTCGTTAGCTGTTGGTCCATTTCCGGCGAAACAATTCGTGACGTCATTCGCCTTTGATGTGCTAATTTCTTTATCTATGAACAAAGCTATTTTGTGACCTTGACTTTGTGATATCTTTTTCAGGTAGACGTGATTTATGTGTCGTTCAATAGGCATATATTACGTAAGATGGTTAGTTATTTCAGGCACGTAGATAGTAGGTTTTAAAATGATTATAATATACGTTGGTTACAGTCTTTTCTGTATTTTGTTTTGTGTTTATTTGTTTTTTCGAATCGGAACGTTGGTGATCTTTTTGGGTACATGGCATGCCACACACATGTGCAGTGCCACGAACTACGTCATCAGGGATGAGAATCGCGCTATCAAGCCAAAACTAACACTATTAAAGACAATTTTATTTGGAGGAGGATTGAAAGTGTTTTTGTAGAAATATTATGTATTTATAAAGTAATTCTGTCGTTCGAGGGCACCTCATACATTGTTATCATTTATGCTAAATCTATGTAAATACATTTTATCTTTAAACATGCGCTATCGTGGATTGATACCTACTGTCAGATGATGTTTTTGTGCATTGATGTGCAGTTTGTTGAGTTTGGGCAAAGTGGTATGGATTTAGGATGTTTTGTTACGTTTATTCATTTGTGAAGTCATTCGAAAGTGATAAGGACGGAAAATTCTTCCCATTCTTTTGTCTTATTAAAAACTTGCCTGTTTCGATTTCTGACTACGTTGGACCTTTATTTTTTATTATATTATGCGAATAAATATAGCCTATTATTCAGAATAATGAAGAATTCTAATCGCTAATATATAACACGGTCGAGAGGTTTTTGATTTTATGACAAACATACAAATTTATATAAATAAAAATAGATAAGTCTGGACTGAACGGCTGGACCAATTCGATTTTTTTATTTATCCTTGAACTCTTAGGAAGGTTTATACTTTATATGAAGAAAAAAAAATATAAAAAAAATATATTTAGTAGGACTTCTGTTTTTATACCAGAAAAGCGATCAGTTTCTATGGGGTAGCTTAGCTAAATGTTCTATATAGTGGTAGTTCACAATTTGTAAATAACACTAAGAATTGAAAGACCTAAAAATGATTAAATTTAATACATATATATAACATTACTATTAATACAAACTCCTTTGAGCTAGTACTTCGTGAAAGTAAGAATTAGCAACAATGCGACCGCAACTTTTCACATTTGTTCCGTGCGGTTAACTTTATGACGACTTGTCACACCCACTGCGAGTTAACCCACCCCCAGTGACGTCAAAACCACACCCTTAAAAATACGTCGCTACGTGCACCAAATGCTCTACATATCACCTGAATGCTATCTAAAGAGAAAATATTTTTATTCTTGTACTAGATGCCCATGCGAACTCCCGTTTCACCGTAATATATTATGTTTTCTACTTAACCTAACTTTTTTATATACCAAAATATGGAACATTTGGCTATGCTATTGGGATAGAAACTGTTCGCTTTTCTGGAATAAAAACCTAAGTACTATTTAACTTTTTTTATATTTATCCACTTTTTCACTACAAAAACCTTTCCAGAGTTCAAGGATGAAAAAAAAATTGGTCCAGCCGTATTTGAGTTTGAGGCATAGCAATATTTTGTGATTAATTTTTATATGTATATATAATATTTATACTAAGGAAAAATAATCGAACTACATATATAAGTCCACGCTTTCTTTTAGTTACTAATAACTAACTAAATAAATAAATCAGTGGCGCTACAACCTCTTTCGGTCTTGGCCTCAGATTTCTGAATATGTTTTATAATCATTTTTAAATCTAATAGGCAAGTAGGTGATCAGGCTCCTGTGCCTCACACACGCCGTCGACTTTTTGGGTCTAAGACATGTCGGTTTTCTCACGATGTTTTCCTTCATCGTTCGAGCAAATGTTAAACGCGCACATAGAAAGAAATTCCATTGGTGCACAGCCGGGGATCGAACCTACGACCTCCGGTATGAGAGACGCACGCTGAAGCCACTAGGCCAACACTGCTTTTTACTATTATGGCCACGAAAAAGTTTGTTTTATATTGTATTACTTAACGCACTTGCGAGCCCGCTGGATATGTGAGTGTCTAGGTATGGGCGGCGGAATGATTTAACATCAGATGACCCTGCTTTGTTACAAAAAGCAATAAAATCCCGTATTTTCTTACTACTTTGGTTATAAGCATAAGCATATTGCTAACTCAATCTATTTTCGTGACAATATCGATTTAATTAGCGAGTCAGACACTCTGTTCCTGCAACGCGTTTAACGTTATTGTTTATATGTGATAAATAATAACTATAAATAACAGCTTTACTCAGTTCATATGATACGATAATAAACAGTTTAGTTTATTTATATTATAAAACAGGTCATAGACAAAAGATGTAAGAGATTACGGCTAAGAGCAGTGTCTGATATCTGGTGCTATAAACAAACAAATGAGGAGCTCGCTCTCTGTTGTTTTACTTTCTTTAACATCAGTGGAATAACAGATGCAGAAGTTCTATATAAGTTAGGTCATAGTTATGTTATGGTTTAATAACTGTACTACCAATTTTATTTCATAATTAACAATAATAATAATCTTAAAATACTATATAACTTATAATATAAAACAAAGTGAGTCTTAGCTTCAATCTTTGACGATTTTGCGCTGCATACCATACCCTCTACACGACGTCAGACGGGGGCCATATGCTTGCTAAACATCCGATCCCGATCCTCTCTTATTCTCTCTAGGTGGCCAATCTAGCGGAGTTTATTGGCTTTGGCTTCCCACATGATGTTGAGTTGGGGTCCAATTTTGCTGACCCTACAACCTCCATTTTCATTGCGCCAATTTTTTTTCCGCAGTACTTTCCTTTCGGCTACCAATAATTTCTCTTCTTTTCTCCCATATAGATTACTGTCAGAATATTGATTTAAAAAATCTTAAGAGATATATGTCTATTGTCTATATAACAGATATGGGGTATATTACAATAATATACCCATATCTATTAAAAAGAAGAGTTATGAATAATTGGTAAAAGCTTACCTTACCTTAAGGCTATGCTACGGGCGTAGTACGAAGGAGAATACTTGGTAATATTTGTAAGGAGTTTCAGCTATTTACTCCATGCCCCACATTCCTAACTAAATCTTCCTTTTAAATGCCACGACCGGAATATCTATTTGCGTATTATGTTACAAGTTGTTTCTTTGTCATATGTAATAAAGAAATTACAATGATGCCTGGTATTAAATAGCTCATGGCGTGTTTTTGTTCAGTGTCATATTACTTGCAAATACTGAATGGTAAATATGTGTCGCAGCGCAAATAACGTAAGCATTTATTTGCAAAATAACGTTAAGAATTTATTATAAAATTCCTATCTCATGTTTTTCTTGACGAATCTTTTAAGGTAGAATTCACTTCTCGTCCCATTCGCTTAGCCACTTCTTTATCTTTCTTGAAATCTCTACTGTACAAGCATTATATGTCCACATCGTACCCCTAACTGATCTGAAATTATCGTGATTCATGTACACTTTTTTATATTAGTGTCCCTTTCGCTGTATACAATATACATATGTTTTAATTGCTTTGTTCCAGTTTTGTCTAAGTAACTATATGTCTTATGTAGTTTTGCACTTCGTGTGGAAGGAATCGATAAGAAAGCGATAAGTCCGCCAGATGATCTTTTTGTTTAATTATTTTAATTGTACTGTATTTCTGTATACTTGCTACGAAGTATTAATAAATAAAATATATATTAAATAAATAATGGTTTGGTATAGCGTCTGCTTATAGCTTTAGATAAAACTAGAACCTAGGGCATTGAGTAATATCGAGTCTGTGACCGTGAGTAATATATGTGATTACACTGTTATATGTATAGATGAAGTCATCCGTATATTTGAAACTAGATCAATTAGATTCGGTGACAATATATAAAACGAAAGATCATATTAATCAATTATGTTAAGTGTTCCAATGTTTGAATGAAATGATGTCTAAAAATGACCTTGAAACCTGATCTCCATCGATTGCAAAGTACCATTACGATCACGTCAACTTTCTGACACAAATCGTGTCAACATCGAACTTTGTAACATTAGCTTTGTATAAATAACTGTATATCTTAGGTATTTTTGCACTTCTTGCTTACCTTATTTAATTAAAATAAGAAATAAAATAAGTAAAATATGGGCTTATTTACAAATTATTAATATCGATCCAAACCGCCTAGGCTCATATATCTCGTATTTTTAATAGACATTGTTAACGTAATCAGTGAAATTTATTTCCTAACAAAGTGTCCTTATTCGTATGTAGGTTGTCGGCGCCCCGCATACGATTAATTGTTTTCTTTGACATGACTCATGTTGCATCGATTAAAGCCAGTTCATCGGTTTATTTTTTGGTTGTTCTCGATTTATATAATTCTTAAATATTTCTTTTGTTTATATACTTTCTAAAATAATGTGTATGCTTAAAAAATACAAGAAAATATGACATCACAAATATAACATACATACACATACACAGCAATTATATTAGACCATAAGCAATCTATCGAACGAAAAAATTAAACAAACAAAACAACAATATTAACCAAAACTAAATGAAAACTTAAACCTCATTAAGAGCATGATAAACAAAGTAGACTGTTGTAAGACATCAATATTTTAATCGATGTTAGCAATCAAGTTGTAAGAGCGAGATAGCCTTTACAAGAAACAAATAACGAACCAAATAAGAATAACCAACTGAATTATCGATTTAATAGTTTAAAATGAAAGAAAATCTGACCTTAAATAGCTTAGATAACACAGAGAAAACAACACTTTAACATAATAATCAAATATTTTATACATATACAGTGTAACGTAAAAAAAAGTTATAATTTAGTTGGTTAAACACAAAAACCAAAAATTAATTCACTCTTTATAACGCAACCGCCACTCTCTGTTACGAATAAATATTTTCATATTTAGACATCAACTACATACTGTAATTGTTTTTATAATCAGATTACAAAACTTACCGGTACCGAAATTTCTAAAAAGGTCATAAACAACCGTCTCGCCTTTGTTATTGTTAATTGCATGAACACGTGTGCCATTATTCTTAGATTACATTTCCTGTAGGAAATTTATATAAATTATTGTAATTACATAGTTAAATTTGGTGTTTTTTCTCTTTTCTCCCTATAGCGAAAAGTCTCTATAACGAACAAAAGTCTCTATAGCGAACAAATAGGTTTAATACAACATTAAATAATGTTTCTAAAATCAACATCAATAAATGCTTAATATGTATTTTTCAGGAGGGACCCCACTCTACCCTACCAGACGACGAGTTCTATGATGCGGTTGAGACAGGCTTCGACAAAATGGAGGAAGAGAGGTGTGCCCGCGTGTCCTCACCCACGGAGGTCACAAGGGACGAGGTGGAACTGCCACCGCCGGCCATTGATAACAGACTAACAGTGCATCCATTGTGGGCAGAGGTTAGTTACAATAGCAATGCAAATTCTATTAAAATAGTATTAATAATATAAAACTAAAATAAATTTAAAAAGTTTATTTATATATAAGGTCCCTGTGGTATCTTTAATGTTGCCAGCATTTCTCCTCTGTATTGCGATACTTACTCGTTGAGCGAGGAATGCACCAGCTCTGGGGTCCCGGTACTATCTACCAGGCGCCAACTGAAATCTTTAATTAGTAGGCCCAAGAGTAAGGTACAAAATCAAAGAGGGTACACTTATATTTTTCCTGTTTATTATTTTCCGTCTGCTCTACGGTCGCGTCAGCTTTTGTGTTTGTCCACGGGAGGTGAGAAAGGACTCCCTCACAAGTAGCGTCCCAAAATATTAAATATAATACAATAATATCAATTGAAGTCTCGTAACCATCCAATGAGTTTCCTGAGAGAGATTCCTAAACCATAAGTAAAAGAATGTAGCCTCAGATTTCTGAATCTGTTTTATGATCATTTGTCTTATAACTTTTTGGGTATACGGCACGCCGGTTTCCTCACTTGATTTCCTTATTGATATCGGTTACATATTTCAAAATCCGTCATTTTCAGTTAAAAATACACGTAATAAGACGTGTAATACGTTAATAATTACAATTCACACACTCACACACATATTCACATACTTACATTCACGTACACGTCGCGTCACATTGTCAGTCTTATACGACTTTTGTTTGATTAGATGTAACACTACTTTTATTTAAAAATGTTTTAAACATGCACCACGGATTAATTATTGTAATCTAGTTACGTAAATATACACATGAATAAAGTTTGTCTTAAATAAATAAACTGTTTATATCTGTTTCAGTATTTAATGTGTGTTTGATATGTGATAAAACGAAAATTCAATAGAAAATAAAAAATACATGTAGATTACAAATTCCATTGTATATGTTGCGGTAAGCGATATAATTAGCATAACTATCGGTTTTAAAAATATTTTCTTGAGTATAATATGATATTATCCAATTCATATATTATTTAAACTAGATTAAAATTTGTGTACAGTATAATTATATAGATTCTTAGATGTGTCGTTTCAAAATTCTTGCGACTTAAAATAACTTTTTTGATTCTACCAAATGTGCAATAATAATAGAGCAGTGTTGGCTTGAGCTTGCGACTCACTGAGGTGGTAGCCGAACCAAATCCTGCACACCAATAGACATTCCTGTCTATGAGTGTATTTAAGAACAGGAAACATCGTGGAGAAACTAGTTTAAATGTCACCGTAACAAAAGTTTGCCTTAGACCTAAACATCGACGATATGGCGAGCCTGTGTTAGGCACAGAAGGCTGCTCTTGGCTAACTAAATCTGAAGTCCTGACTTACAGCGGTTGGGTTGTAGCGTTAATTGTTTTTTTTAATGATAAATAAAGACACATTTCGCAATTTAGTGAGATATCGTTTATAAGTGATATATTAAGTCTATTTGTACAGCGAAATCATTTGCTATAAAATAAATAGATTCGACGCGGACACAAAACATAATTATTTAAAAAAATACTAATATATTTTAAATAGAAGTATTTATTGTATTATTTGTAAGAGGAAGCTGTTTAAAGGTTAACCAAAAGGCCTTACGTATTACAATAATGATACAGTTTTAATTGTTAACATCTGATAACATTCACATTGCGTAATCAAAACCTGTGTTAATATGATGTCACCGTAACAAAATTTGGGACAATTACAAATACCTCAATAATTTACAATTTAAAGTCTCCAACTCTTTATTGGTGTTATACGCCATAGGCTGACACTAGAGCAAGTCAAACCTAGGAACAAAATACCATTACATAGCTAAGATATATCATATACAATTGATCCTATAGGAGCCTTCGTGAAAAAAACCCAACCACATCATTAAATACCACTCACGCGATTTTCTTTGACCGGTTCGCATTATTCCGGTCCAGTAATCCAGCGAGTCATTCCAGTCCAGTGCTGGACTGGAATGACGTCCTCATTATTCCAGACATTAAAAAGTTTTTTTTTTAAACTGTTCAATTATTACTGTTAGAAGAAGTAGTTGATGAAGTGGAAGAAGAGTGGGTGAGAAATTGGATAAGCGAAAGAAATGAAAAAAGAGGCTCAGCAATGCTTTTGCAACGGCTAGAATTAAAAGATTCGTTGGAATACAGATTGGCAATGAGAATGACATCAGACAATTTTGATGAGTTGTTACGATTACTGAATTATTTAATGACAAATTAATCCCACACATTACTCCAGTAGCATTCCAGTCCAGAGCGGGATTGCTACTGGAATAATGTGAACCGGGCATAAAACGACTAAATAGTTCGTCACGTTCATAAAACAATGTCGGATTTGAAAAAAAATCCAAAATCCTCTTTTTATTATACTTGGATACATTGACTAAATATTACCGCTACGTTAAAAAAAATCCATGTGTTTTTGTAAAGTGACGGATTTGATAGACGCTCATAGAAGCATGTAATTTTTCTAGAAATCTGTGTAATTTAATGTTATTGTTTTTATTTTCTTTCCAAAAAAAAAAACCCCTTTTGTTTGCTTGTATGCCAATTTTCATAATTATAGAATATGGATTTAAAAAGTTATGACAAAAAAAACTAACATGATTATATTATTTTGAAATGGCTGCCCTGTAAAGTTTACAATTTGTCAGATCCGTCACTATTCTACGACTGTGACGCGTTGTTTGTTATAGAATACGTTACAATTTGTAACATTGTAACGTTTATATATATAACGGTTTTTCCTAAGGAACAATAACTTCCGTGCAATTTGTGGAATTCATATATTTGAACTAATTCAATTATGATAACCTTACTGGAAGACCTTTGCAACTTGTAAGGTATCGTAACAATAATAATTAAAAGATCAATAAATGTTAATTTATCAAGGGAATTGCAATTTTGAACAAAAATTTTAATATAATAACATTCAAGTAATGATTTTATCGATTGATATATATTTGAAAAAATGGGACAAGGCAAACTAGTTTTACGTCTGATTCACAAATGTTTATTTTAAACGGAATATAGTTTATTCAGTAACAACTAATTTAAAGCTTTTTTACTACCGAAGCCTTTTATTAGTGAGAGAAAAGACTTTGTATTTTATAATAAAAAAGCACTTGCATTATTTATTATTATTTATTCAAGTGCACTTCAAGGATTGATTTCTTCACCTTTTAATGAATAATTTTTCTTTAGGCTATATTTTAAACACTATGCCTGATGTCGTTTATTGGACCAAGACATGCCGATGTCCTCACGATGCTGTCTACATAAAAATCATCCTTTGGGATCTCTAGGACTCCAATAGCTCGAGTACGATCCCTTAACTGCTAGCTCATATATATAAATAAATAAAAAATATCCATTAGTCGAGTACTACACTACAGTAAACTACACTAAGTCCATGTTATTATGTTTTACACTAGTACTCGACCTCCGACGGAGTGAAGGTCTCCTCCAAGTTTTTAAATTTCTCTCTATTTCTCGAGACAATTTTCCAATTCTACCTCGCTATCCCTTTTATTACATCTTCCCAAGTTTCTGGTGGGCGCCCTCTCTTTCTTCTTTCCACTGGGCTATTCCAAGTAAGGGTGTCTTTGACCCATCTGCCATCACAAATGTGACCAGCCCATTCCTTCGGCTTATATATAGCCTAATAAATATGTAGGTGATATTAATAAATATTTTAATTTAGATCGACAGGATATCCACGGAACAGATTCAGGCTGCATTTGAAGGTGTAGGAGGAGAGATTGGTTGGCAGCTCTTCGCTGAGGAGGGGGATATGAGAATGTATAGGAGGTAAGATTTAACTGGCTGAAAATTTGTCTTATTGTTGCTATCTCTTATAACAGATGATCTGCTGAAGTTGATACGGAATTGCTTGCTAAAATCACTTCAGTACACTGATCACAGATAACCCTTTTACACGCCGGACTTACTTTTGTGTTTAATGGTCGTAAAAATCGGTGGACATTTTCAGACTCCTTAGAAAACTTTCGCTGGGTCGTTTTAGGAACCTTTCCATTATTATTATTTTCTTTATTCCTACATAATTATGTATTTACATTGTATAATCGCGGGTACTTGGCGGACCCATGCGACTTCTTCGATACAAAACTTCTCTCGGGAATGAGCTGCGATATTGCAGGCTACTCGATTGTACCTTGTTAGCGTGTCTTTTTAAGTTCTCATGTCATTTTCACACATGTAAATGCTTTCTGTAAGATGTTTTCATAAGTATCTGATTGTTCTTGTTTTTACATGTGTGATGTTTCGAGAGCATAAATAAATTTAAATAAATAGAAGTTTGAAGATTAGCGTTACTAGAATCATACAAGAATGTGTCTCTTTAAGTCTTATAAAAATGTGTCTGTTGTAGGACTTACAAAAATTTTGTCTGTTTTAAGATCTACAAAAATGTATCTGTTTTAAGACTTAGAAAAACATACACAATGTTTAAAGACTTAAATGAGAAGTGTAGTATTAGTCTTGGTTTTACTTTACGGGTATCTAAAGACCGGATAGAAATCACGGTCCTTATTCATAAACAAACAGTTAAAGAATGTTTTGTCACTTTTATACTTTTTTGAAGTGAGCACTGAAACACAAGGACTCAATCTTAGTCGATCACTCTTTTCGTGGTAGTCGATTGGAATTCGATCAGAATCTAGTTTAAGGCCGGCCTTGTATTGGGGTAATTCAACTAATTGTGTTATAATATTTACAGAGAAATGGAAGTAGATGGAATGGTGATGGATCCGCTGAAGGCGATACACAAAGTTCGGGGCGTGTCTGCGAGGGAGATGTGCCATTACTTCTTCAACCCGAGATACCGATATGAGTGGGAGAGTAAGTTTATACCTTTAATTTTTTTTTTAAATGGCGAACTATTTGAATTGTACCTAACTTTCAAATTTATAATAAAAAAAACACTGGAGCTACCTTCTAGGTCTTGGCCTCAGATTTCTATATCTGTTTCGTGGTGACGCAATTTTTCTAGAAGTGAGCTGTAATTAATTTTATTTGAGACAATAAATCGTATTGTTTTCGTCGAGAGTCTAAATTATCCCTCAAAGGCCGGCAACGCACCTACTAAAAATGGGTGTCTATGGGCTGCGATGACTGTCCTTTTTGGACGTCCCGCAAGCTCGTTTGCCCCCCTATTATATTTAAAAAAAAAGAGAGATTTTGTAAAGTCGTTTTGGATCTTTTTAATTTTATCTTTGTGAACTGTGTAACTAGGTGACCAAACCGAGCAAGCATTTTAAATTTTTTCCTCATCGTAATGATTGCACGTTCTTGGAAACTTTATTCGCTATTTCATTTGTGTAATTCATTTTCGAATAAATGAACAATTCCAGCGACCCTAGAGACGATGAACATCGTGGAGGCCGTGTCGTCGGACACGCTGGTCTTCCATCAGACCTTCAAGCGCATCTGGCCTGCCTCGCAGAGGGACGCGCTCTTCTGGTCGCACGTGAGGGCCGCGCCCCACAACACCTACGCCGTCACCAACCACTCCACTGCGCATCCGGATTACCCGGTTAGTGCTACCCGGTTAACCGGTTACACTGAATATTGACAAAAATATTTATCATTTCTTAAAAGGCCGCCAACGCCCTCGCAAACCGCCGAAAAAATAATAATAGCTTAGAAATATTATATATTTTAGTTTTTGATGCTATTGAAACGTTTCAAATTATTTTTACGTCATCTTACTACATCTTACTTAAATGCTTTCTATCTTTATCTTTAACTCGTCGTCATACATATTTTTTTTGTTTAATTTGATAAGAAATCATTAAATATATATAATTAAGGTTAGGGGAACTAATATCATAGTTATTTGCTACTTGAGTTAAGTTCGGTGGCGGTTGTTGGAGAGATGTTCAAATAAATGAAACACTTTGTTCGAAGCTAAGTGTCAACTGTATTTAATCGTTTAAAACAAGAGCTTATAATTAACTATTATGTTATTTGTGTTCTTAAAACTAACACATCTGTTATAAGGAATGTATGTGATTGTACTGTATATTATAATTTATGAGAGTTTGAAAAACTAAAGGTCTCATTTATTTTCGTAGTAACATATTAGCATTTATTGGTATGTAAATTATTAAATAATTAAAAAAAAAACATAAAGTATCAAGATTATTGTCGAACAATGACGTAACAGTTGTCTTAAGTGTAGAAATGATTCCAGTCCAACACGGGGGCCTGCATCCGTCTGCTGGTGACGGTGTGCCTCGCGTGTCGCTCCACGTTCCCGCCCAACGAGACCCCCGGACGGGATAACATCACCACCAGTATCGCTTACTGCAGTACCGGTGAGTTCACTGTTCATTCATTATTATTTAAATAAAAGATGTCATTTTTTGTGTTTGGCAAATTTAGAGAGTCTTTACTGAGATTTTAATAAAACTTTTAGCTATTTTTAATGATCACTTCATTAAATGCACAAAACAGAAAATTTAAATTGTTTTACTTGATTGCCAAATACTGACATTTTTATGATAAGGACTTGATGATAATTACTAACATTGTCAAGGTCAATATTTAATTGATATTATTTATTTATTTCGTACGTTCGTGAGTTTTTTATAACATTTTTAAGCATTTTTTAGCTACATTAAATATCTATTTGCTTGGAATTGTGTTAAAATTTGAAGGTATAGGTAACTGAGTTACGTAAAGTTTGTATTAGACCAAGAAATTTGAAATAGTTGGGTTTGCCTTGCCTTGCTATGAAGAAGGGGTGTGAAATAGTAAAATCAAGTAATAACAATTTTGGGATGTAACACTATTTTATTTATTTTTTATTTAATTATGATTATTATTCAAACACGTTTATATATATAGTACAAGCATTTGATTATTGTCAAATTCATCGAAGTCTCGAAGCTGGTTTTTGTATCGAGGTAATATGTGCATAATTCACATATCTGCTTATAATTATGTTGGTCATTGACCTCATTTGCGTGATTAATTAAAATACTATTAATTCAGCGAATAGCTTTCCATTTGACCTTTTAACGAAATACTACCCTTTAATGGATAACAATTATAATGGGTATATTTTGATTTTATTATGATTCTGTTGGAATATAGAAATGCTGTTCCTTTTTTATTATTTGTTATATTTTTGATTTTGTATTTGACAATACCCGTCACTAAATCAATAGCACGCACACGAGTAAAGCTCCATACAGACTATTTTTCTGAAGCATTAATCTCGAGAAGGTTCTTCATTATGCAGTGCAACCTTATAAGTTCTAGGCCTCAGATTTTTTGTATCTGTTTCATGATCATTTGTCAATCTAATAGTGGTGTCGCCTTCGACTTTTTGGGTCTAAGGCAAGCCGGTTTGCTCAAGATGTTGTCCTTCACCGTTCGAGCGAACGTTAAATGCGCACATATAATGAAAGTCCATTGGTGCACACCCGGGTCGAACCTACGACCTCAGAGATGAGAGTCGCCCGCTGAAGCCACTAGGCCGACACTGCTTCTTATTGGACGAATTTAAGCACTAAAGAATTATTTTAACGTTTTCGATGAATGAATGTATTTGTTTTATAATTATTTTTTTTTTTTTATCTTCAACTAATATTTATTTGATTTTTCCTTTTCAGTAAACCCCGGCGGTTGGGCGCCGGCTGGGGCCTTGCGAGCGATCTACAAACGTGAATATCCGAAATTCCTTAAACGATTCACGAACTACGTGGTCGAGCAATGTCGGGATAAACCCTTAGCTATCTAAAAATATATAAAGAAGTCTGTTGGGATATCGTTTGTACCGTATTGGTTAAAATCAATATATTTATTGTTTTTGTGTCTGGACACACTGAAGCCAGGGTCAAAACTATTAACTACTAAAAATACTCTAACTGAAATAGTCCACATAAAATATTTTAAATTTACGCATTACCTATTCCAGCACTAGAAGATTATGACGCGGTTAGGCGAACGAGGCCTTATTTTGATTGTTAGATCTCATAACTTCCTAATTTAATTGTTTGTCAAAGTCAAAGATATCTATGTATGTATGTCAAATTTCGTAAACACAGTGGGAGCAAATACACGATTATGTCGAAATTATTTACTATTGTAAGTTGTCAAAGTGATTGAGATGTTACTCTCTTCAGTCTTTCGACCGTAATAATATTTTTATTTGTTTTTGTTTAGTGCCTTTATAAACGCGTACGCGTACACGCGCTCTTAGAGCCGAGAAACGTGTACGCACAACTGCTTTATAATTTGCACTCATCGCCTAGAAGTCATCAGTATGATCCGACCGTCTCTGCTAGTTTATAATTTTGGATATAATTATATCAGGTCACGGCGCAGTATCTAAATCTCTTTGATGAATAATAATTTTTCAGTATTTTTGAAAGTTAAGTATGCTATACTTGAAAATACTGTATATAGTGAAAAGCAATAGATCTGTAATCTATGTAAAGTAAACTGTATAATGTAATATATGTCTGATATGTATAAATCCAAACAAATATCCTAGGACATATTTACGTTTTAAATGATTATTATACGTTAGGACTAAAATATAATATAAATGTATTTATAAGATGTATGGGGGTTGTCCTGTTGTCGTTTGAGATATGTTTATTGCGGCCCTTTGCCCATTTGCCCATTTGCCCATTTGCCTCGAGGCTTATTGGAGTTAGCTAACTGTCGATTTCGAATGTTATCTTTTGCTGTTGGAACCTAAGTTGGAAATTGTCAGGATTTTTGTTAAATTTGTCACGTGACACGAGAATTGTCTAAGTCTGCTCATTTAATTGTCAATGCACGAAAACCAATGCCCGTCACTGGGTATTGGAATCGTCTGAGTTCCTGATATCACAATAGTAGTTTAAAATGGCGGATTTTAGATAATTTACTTAAGCTTGAGAAAAAGTTCGACAAAACGCTAAGCAAAACTGTATACGACTGAGATTAGGTCACGCTTTGTCACGTGACGGTTTTCATACAAATTTGTCACGCCTCCTGAAATGTGATTTTGTCTCTGCCCCTGGGCTAGGTTCGGAAGTTTTTATCTGTCGGTCGTAAATTGTCAAATGCCAAAAATACAAACTGTCACCCATGGTAACTTTGACTAATTAAAATAGACTCGGCCGTCACACAGGCGACATAATAGCCAATATATTCGATAGATTTAAGGAATTCAGGCACAGACTATTTCCGCCATGTGCATTAACTGAATTAAAATAATGAAAGATTTATTTTTTATGCTCAATTTTTCTGACGCGAATTAAATATCGATAAGTGTAATTTGATAAAGTCGATGGATCGTATCGGAATTTTAAGTAAACATTTAATCGTAACCGCGTTTCACTGGCGCTGTCTCGTTTTACTAACCGGTGAGTGTAAGGGTCAGCAATATAGTGAGTTAGGACTTGTTTTCCAGTTTGCTACTCTGACCATCTATAAGTTCACGTTTATTGAGCAAATATTTATTTAAAGCCAAAAGCTGGGCACATATTTTAAGCCTCATTCATTTTTATTATTGTAAAGCAGTGTTGGCTTGAATGTGCGCATTTAACATTAGCTGGTACGTTGAAAAGGTCTAAATATAGAACTCTGAGGCCAAGACCTAAGCGCCACTTTTATTATCTTATTTTAGTACGTTAAGGAATTTCCATTTATATTATTAAAAAAAAAGAACATTTTGCGACCCTTAGTAAAGTTAAGATTTGATTAGATTTTTATATTTTACACGACTCGACTTCCTCAGACTACATTTATCGTTACGTGAAGTACTTATTTTGTTTGGGCACAGACGATAAAAATCATGTTAGACTATTATTTTTTAACTTGACGTTTATTTTATTAACATTGAGCTTCCGCAAATTTCATTCCAAATATTTTATGTACAGATTTCCTTAACAGGTATGCTAACTGTTTGCTAAAACGAGCCGTTTAAGTGTCCAGTAAATTAATTCTTTGGTTAGATTTCTTTGACGGATAGATTATATATGGATCGAGCTTTGTCAACGTATTTGTCATATTTGCAAATGAATGACTGTATAGGATTAGCATAGCGGTTTTGGGATTTGGTGAAACAGATCGAATTGATGCCATAACGGAATTATCGTGAGTACAAAGGGACCTATTTGTTGTTACACTTTCCGTATTCTGGATTCACCGTTATTTAGTTTAGATATTTTAATATTATATATAATTGATTGTGTTAGAGTTGTGTGAAGAATAACCCCCCTTTTTGAGAAATATATCCTTATTGCAGCCTTTCAACTAAAGCGTGTCTCTTTTAATAAATCGTGAACACAATTTGACAGAAAGGGACTAGCACTTTAGTTAAAAGGGTGCTATTGGGCGGTTTTTTGATTTTTTTAAATAAAGGTTCTTATATATTTTCAATAAATGTAGTCGGATTATAATATTATTTAAAAAAAAACACGGTTTTTAACTCGTTTTTCTGAATTTGGTTATGCGTCCTTATGAATTGTCATTTTCAAGTTATGTCCGTGTCGATGTCTTTGTCAATGTCAAGTTTTATGACAATTTGTTTTTAAATTGTTTAATATTATCTGTACGTTACTACGTTGGAAAAATCCATTTTTGTTTTTATGTTTTTGATTTTCAATTATAAAACCAAACAACATACATAGCCATCTTCAGACAACTCTAACACATTTTTCCATGACGTGATTGGATGGATATTTTCAATTATGTCAAAGAATATGAATTTTGTGTATATCGAAATCGGGATTAAATTGCATTTAATCTGATTACTGGAATGTCTACTATCACAAAATACATCCCCGTTTTTGTATGGTGGTTAAGTTTGATTACTTGTAAGGACAGACTCAGCGCGAATTAAAAGAATTTGAAAGACCAAATATGACTTCCATGTGTCAAAAACACATGGAAGTCATATTTGGTCTTGTCTCAAGTTTGAATTTTTACAGTAGGGGCGGATGCTTGGGTAAAGATTATTGTTAGGTAACCCGCCTTTGTAAAATAGAGATATTACCAGAACGTTAAAATATTTAAATGGCGGGAGGTCTATTTTGTGATAGGTTTTGAGAATGTTTTTTTTAATAATTGTTTATATTAAAATGTTTTATCATTTATATATTGTTTTATTTAATCTATGTCATGCAATGTCAATGCACAGATCTCCGATGCTATAAGTGGCAGCCTGTTGAGGGCGTATATATATAATATTAGTTAAAAATAAAACACAATAAATGGTTTAATTTTATTGACAACACATAACAATGTCATTTATAATGGGATAAACATGTAATCATTTTCAAACAGAGCCAGAAATTGGTTTCCAAAAATTTCAGTTGAATTTGATGAATCTACGGTTTGGAGTTCTATAGTCCCGACAAACACTAGGATTCACATTTAGATTTAAACACCAAACAGAACAGTGGGCTTACCCTGTAAGTGTATAGCATTTTTTCTATGGATAATACACACATTTAATTTCGTTAAATTGCACACATTGTAGGAAATGGCATTTTGTTGAGCGTTACTTCGTGTCAATTATTAGATTCATAGGAAATCGCTTTAGTTCTTACAGAGTAGCCCCGCTGTTCTACACATAAAAGCCATTGTAACGTTAAACACTTGTACATATTTGTGGAACTTAGGGTCGATTCGACCAAACTTCAATTTATACACGAGTAACTATACCAAGAATAATCTATTCCATGATTTTAATCTCGAGTAAATCCATAGTCGTTTGTCCACGTAATCGATAGTATAATTGTGCTAGGAATAACAATACGCGAATAGCAAGAGAATGGTGAACGAAAATAAAACTCGGCAAATAAATGTTGTTCTACAACGGGATAGTGTAAGAGCATACATCATGTCAACTCGATTTTGCCGTATTATAGTGTGAAAAAGTAGCTTTTAACAGGTGTCAAACGACAACAAAAAGTTTTTATTTCTTGTTTGTTTGAGGCTTTCGTCTAAAAAGGAACTTCTGTTGAGCCCAGTTGAATTTCATTCTAATAATATAGAAAATAAAAAATCTAAAAACAAATAAATAAGTAATAAATTGTTTAAACGTTTCATTATACAATGCTAGACTATTAATTTAGTGCGTTGCGTTGACTTGAAATTAAAACACAGAATACATATTTGTGAAATGACAGAAATCAGCTGATTGAACTGACTGACGCCATTAAATTATTCTAGGAATAGCTGTTATTCCGTGCGAAAAAGCGGTATAGTAGCAATTCCCGAATAAGACCACTATTCTTAGAATTTGTAGTTGGTAAAACGTAAAATTGATTTACTCTCGATTAACTGACGATTTATTCTAAGATTAAGATTTACTCTTGTTTGGTCGAATCGACCCTTAGTAGTATAAATTACATAGTCCTTCAGATGTTTTGATTGCTATTCAATGAGATAATATTAACAGATTTATTAGTACAAATAGTTTTTCTATAAGTAACACTGTTTTCACAATGCTTGGGACCAGCCCTTTCAACTATACATCAAAATTACGATACTTATTGTGCAGCACTCCCAAGTATGCTTGGGATTAGGAGAAAAACAAAGGAAGAATGCAGAAGTAGCCATTCATTTGACTAGCAACTCGGCGACGCAGTATAAGAAATGTAAACATAGCTAGTGTCGCCAGTACTTGGAAATATTGCCGAAGAATACAATTTGGGCAATACTCCAAAAACGAAAAGAAATAAACCAAAAATGCCCATTAATTAGCTATAAATCCAAAATGATTTTGATTAGAAGACAAGTTTCGATTTGAGCTACTTAGCAAATAATATGTATTTATCTCTAAAATGTGCTTTGTTAGTATACGAAAACGGTTAAATATATTTTTATCAATAACACACAGTCATATTATGAGATTGAACACCATATTCTACTTAATAAGTTGCAAGAATTGTTTACAATAATCGAAAAGGCAAAATGTAATTACAACATCTATCAATTAACATTAGACCGTTTATATTGACATTGAGCACGAGAAAGCGTCATATTCAATAATTAATTTAAACATTAAACCTATTGTAAAATTACCAGCGTCATATAGACGAATACAATCTACATTTAGTACAAGTTAGCCTTATTCGAAAATACTTAAATGAAAAAGGTCCAAGCGACGTTAATCTTTATAAATTATGTTAACATTCAATATATTCTACGTAAGTATAAAATACATGTATATAAGGAATGAAAGAAAGCATCCTTTATTAGAAAAATTCTGTTCAAAACGTTCGAAAAATTTTGAATTTTGATATGACCAGACCGAGATTGGTAAATGTTATAAAATATTGTATAAAAATAGGAATATTCTCAAAGCTCAAGTATATGTGGACCAATTTGACATGAATCTAAAGTGTCTGCTTCTTGTCATGGTTCGCAGGGATGAATTACAAGTCACAGAAATGTTGCCAACAACAAATATGGCACTGCTGTCACGGTTATATTATCTAAACAACAATACCCGTCTAAATGGCAACCGTACATCGAATACAATATTTCAATGATACAAGGATAAAAAGACAAATGTGTTATTAACTAAAGTTGTGTTGTCAACCGAATAAATATTTTGTGTTAGCCCAAATACACACAGAGAAAAGTACCTATGTAATTGTGTGTTAATTCAGTTGTCTAATAATATCCAAAATTAATTATTTAATTCTAATCAGTAGTTTCTTTAGCATGTTTAGGCAAACAAATAAACACTGCATAAGAATAGATTAAAAGTTGGATAAATGTTAAACAAAGTTATATTTTTGTGGCTTTAGTCTTGATAACACATCTCCCAGTTTATTCCTGTATCATTGTCCCTAATATTAAAGACAACATCGAAAAATAAAACCGATTCGTGACAAACATACGGGATTAACACTAAGTAGATAGTAACATTTGAACTATACTAACACGGATATAAGTATATAAAATAAGCGTATTTCCGGACATCCGTAGGTTATGTCCGTTTCAGACTTTTTACGTAAACATTCACATTCAATGCAAATGCAGAAAAGTCGCTCCCCTTGTACGAGTACTTTGGCATATTTCGTACATTTGTTTATCTAGTAGAAGTAGTCTATTTTTTGGCCCCGATTTGGAAATTCATTGGAGAAAGATGATTGTGAGTGAGAGCTAGGCGAACAGTATAGTGACACTGAAATCTGTTTTAATAAGTAAAGTTTATTTGTTTTAAAAAGACGGTTATTAAGTTAAAACAATGTAGTAAGACTGTTAAAAGTAATTTATATTTAATTAAAAAATATAATGAATGCTGGCTAAGTTTCAAAAATTGTCTTTACTTTAATTATAATTTTAGAAAGGAGTCTAGAAGATGTAATTAATCGGGACCTGTTTATCGAGTAATGAAGGAAGAAAGTGGATGACTGAACTTTAATCCAATTTAAATTGCAACAGCACATTGCTTTTAACCCCCCCCCAGGGTTTTTAGACAAAAGCCGCTTGTGACAAAACGGGGCTTTAGAGTCCATCTTGGGGCTAAATGGCCGACATGGTTGTTTAGTTAATTAAATTTAAATATATTTTTACTCTTCGGCAGTGGGCTGTGAGGTGGAAGGAGGCAAAGCTTGTCTTTGAGCGCGTTTAACATCAGCGATGGTGGTGACACCGGCTTCGTCCAACTCCCGCCAGCGTTGGTGGTTGTTGCGGGCATGCGTCACCAATTCTGGCATGTCGATGAAGGCTGCAAGATTAAAATTCAAAGTCAACTATGAGTGAGATCTAACACTCGCACCAAAACTAAAACTAGCTAGCTTTTGCAGATGTCATTTTGATTTTCGATGCTGGGCACACTTGTAATACACAATATTTTTGTGTCTTACTTGCTCTAAACATCAATATCGTATAGTGCATCTCTCTTACTCTTATAAGTAGTCATTAGTAAAAGACTCACCAGACCATGCCTCCATCATGTCAATAATAATATAGTCTATGAATCCGATCTGAGAGCGCGGGATGGAGCAACTGGCGCGATCAAACATAGGCATAACCACTGGGAGCTCTTTCGCCTTCTCCTCGTCTGTTTGGAGGAAGTACTCCTCTGCTATCCTGGAATGAGTAACCGACATATTAGGGAGTAGTAATTTTAAGTAAACTGAATATTAGGATTTTTGTAAACCAACATCTGACGTACAGACATTAAACATAAAAATTGTGACTTACCTTCTGGCCCATTCGAACGCAAACTTTTGAGGTCGCGAGGCATTAGATACGTCCGCGCATTTGATCATCATCCTCTTCACCAAGATCACGTTTTCCTGTGACGTCAGAGCCGTTGTGTCCAATGATAGTGGTTCCTGAAATTTACAGGCAACGTTAAAATATTTGATTTGACAAATGCTTTCTTTAGAAATCAGTTTCAGACAATTTCCGAAGGAGTAGGCAGAGCCGCAGATCTTGCTACGCCCCTGACATACCACTCTCGCTTCATCCACTTTCATGACATTAACCATACATGCTCATCGGTTATGGGTACTTTTGATTTGTCCCTTCTCTAGTACCGCCTGGAATACTTAAGAAGGGCAAGGGAACAGAAGGAAAGACGCACAGTAGATTAAAAAGAATAGGATAATAATGACAATCTAATACTTACGTCAGTGTGCATTCCGTCCTCTTTGCTACCAGTGCTCTTCGCGTAGAAGACGTTGACAAACTTGGCCAAGTGCTCAAAGTGCTTGGTCATCTCCGTGGCCAAAATCATGTCGATGACGTTGTGCCGTACTGACTTGAACGTGTCACGGTCGAGATTCTTGAATATGTTCACGCGATCGTCATCTAGTTATTAATGTACAAGTTTTCAATTTCACAGGAAGAGATCACGAATTAACACTTCAAGTTTCAATTTTAATTTAAAACGTTTTTGATTGGATAAATATGATAAAAATTGATGTAGACCTTTTACATGAAACTAACCACATATTTATTAACTGCAATAAGATATTATTTGCAATAGATCGACAGTAACCTTAAATCAAAACACACAACAAAGAACTTACTAAGAGTGAGTTTAAAAGTAAGAGCAGCATGATGAGACTCAAGCACGGCGACGTCATTGTAGAGTATGGCGAGCGAATGGCGAGCGTTGCAGAGAAAGGCTGATGAGGTCCCAGGATGGTCGATGTCGTGGGCTGCTGCAGAGATCAGAGCAGCTGCGGCTTCGAGAGGTTCCAGGAGGTTCTTTAGGCGGTCCTTCTCTATGAAGCATGCCACGGCCTGGAATATAAAATGTAATTGTGTCCTATAGCAAAAATCGCCACATATTAAAATAACTTCTATGTTCACATTTCAATTCTGATTGTTATGAACATTAAGAAGTAGTCTTTGTAAAAGCAAGCTAAATATTTGAACCCACCTGCAAGACATCTGCAGCATGTGTAGAGTTATGGTACGTATTAACTGCGTGGTAATTTGTCTCAATGATTGTCAGCCAATGAAGCAGCGTCCTCTCGTCGCATTCGAGAGCTGCGCAGATGTCGAACCTTCCTCCCATCAAGGTCAGGCCAAGATGCGTCAACGGCCTTCCACGGGTCAAATCTTCTAAATGGAATATCTCAAAGTCCCAACATAAGGCTGTATCTAGGATCTCCCTGAGTTGTCCTGATGTCTGTAACGATTGCTTTAAGAATTATTAGATCGATTGGTATCTGATGTTTTATGATATTTTGATGTTATATGAATTTTGCACGATAGGCAAACAACCAAGAGAGATGACATTGCTTATGATGCTTTTGAACTATATTTTCTCTTATTCATAAACCTACCCTCGACTTAAAAAATATGATATTACACCTTTCAAATTAATAAAACAACAATACGACAAAATCGAAGTACATTTATGAAAAGAGTGGGTTAACTAGACTATTAAAAACTTGGCGATCAAAAAGAGTGGCGGAGAGTTTATTGCCAGTTCTTCTCTTGATTTGAGAACTGGCAGTAAATGTAAAATTCTTATATAAATAAGAAGCATTTCATATTATTTTTTGGACGTTCATAAGTGTACCCGTACATTGTGTTACCTATATGAATAAATGATTTTGAATTAGGCTATGTTCACATGTAACGCGCGTTAACGCGCGTCAACGCGCGATCAAATTTGAAGAGAGTTCAGATGATGAGCGCTAATGCGCGTTGCGAGAGTATTCGTCAGTCTAGTTCGGTAGAACGTAGAAAATGGACGTAGAAGAGGCTATTATTTTGTGGTTAAATTATAAAGAAAAATACAGAAAAAGAAAACGACCATATTTTATTTTTTTATATTTTTTCCCTTTACCATATTTTTCTTTTTATCAGTGTCATTTCCATCGCAAAAAATTAGTACCATTTCTTCGCAAGCACGTCGTTTCAAAATTTTGTTTTTATAGGATTCCGACATTGATATACAAAAAACCCAAGATGCACAGTCTCGAATAAAAGTAACGCTTGAAAGTGTCCCGAAACACTATTTCTGTCCCTTTCTATAACAGTATGTCTATAACAGTATGTCTATAACAGTATATGTTACAAGCATATATTATTGCAAAATCAACCTTACGCGAATTGCTTAAAGTTGTTATTACAACGCAGTGTATACGTACTTAAAGCAATAAAATTTTACGACCGACCGTGGTCGGTAGGACAAGGTATTTATTTATAAAAAAAAAAACACAAATAAATAACATCGACTCCACTTATTAGACGCGAGACTATTTGAAATGAGTGCACAATTTAGAATGTTGCGCTCATTTTTTGAGGACGTTTTTTAGACGTTGATTGTGCATCTTGGGTTTTTTAATATCAATGGATTCCGAACCTATATTCTAAATTGCTGGCCTTTTTTCTACTTCATCGATTAGTAAGTCGATGTGAATATCTTCAATTTCACTCATTTTAAAGGCGAAAACAAAATATAATTACGAAAATTAACAAAATTACACGCGATCGCAATAAAAGCGCGCGCTCAACTGAACTGAAAACGGACATTACATTAATATCAAAGCGCGCGTCAACGCGCGATCACCTGCGTCTAGAGACTTTTTCTCTGAGCGCCGCGTTAACGCTCGCTAACGCGCGTTAACGCGCGCTCATGTGAACAGTTGTATGAAAATACCACAATGTCTAGTCGCGCGATTTGAAAACTCGCGTCAAATCTTTGCCATCTGAACGTAGCCTAATACAACCTTCGGTATTATTTTGTTTATATGAATAAATACCCAAAAGTTTATATTTCTATTCCTATTCATGGGCGATGGGCTTGCCTTCTCGCGAATACAATCCCTACACTTTTGTTGCAGTGAGTGATGTATTTTACTACTATTGCAGAAATCTTCCAGTTGCGATCTGATGCTTCTTAAACTTTATATCGATTTGTTGCTCCAGGTCGCATCTGGAGGCTCCAAATACTGGACATTCTGTATTGAGATGCAATCGCAACGACATCAGAGCTACAGATATTAGATCTTATCGGAATCGGTTGAAAAAACGACGGGATCGCTTTCAGAACCTTCAGCACGGCGCGCGTGGAACTCCAAGTTTCTTGTGTCTATTCTAAGATTTATTTAGGGAATAACTAGGTTTCTTTAATTACCTTATGTTTTAAGTTGCTCCTATTGGTCTGCGACCTAATTACTGTTGAGTCATTGCTACTTCTTCGCGATGACAACACGTTGGATGTACCCTGAAACATCAATTGTACATAATAATTGACAAGTTATATAGACAACAACGAAAGAAAGAATAAGACAGAATGAATTTTACGAAACATTACGTGATGTAAAAATGTTGACTAATGTAAAAAATACTCTAATAAATACATAAAACTGTGTTAGTTATACAAATTCTTTCAACTGAACAGGAGTAACAATGAACGTAAGAAGTTTATGATTCCTATTTTTGCTAAAATAGAGGGCTGTTGAACAGAGATTGTTTTGATTCAAGGATATTTAAGGGTTGATTCGATATTAGACTCCAACATAGAAACATTTAGGGTTAATCTGCCAATTTTGATGCTTCAGAAATCTTTCCTAAACAGGGTTAGATATTACAGTTGATGTGAAAGAAGATTTGCTTGATTGTGATTGGTCTAAAGACCGATTGTCAACCATAATCAATAATAATCAATCAACACCATTGAGTTTAGTTTAAAATATAGATAATTAAAGATGGAAACAAAACAATCCCTGTCACAAAGAGTACAAGCAAAGTATCGGCGACAATCACGAGTTTTCTATGAAGAAGTCTAGAGACAGTCACAGAAGATGCTGTGATAATTTCAATCCTCCTACCATATAAATAAGGTTTGCGTTCACTTGCTCCCGCTATCCAGCCCCACCGGAACAAATAAAATATGTTAGTACATTGCAGTGTCAATAAAAAGCTTACATTGTTGCCAGTTTATATAAAGCCAAAATTAATCTACGGAGCTTGATTATTTATTTATAAAATAGCGTTGAGTTTCAAACTTCGACTTAGATATTACGCAGAATTTTATTTATAAACAACATATTATATCTAGTAGTCTAGTACAAGTCACAACGTTTTGACTTGCGGCTCGGATTTTTAGTCTTTTGAGTTTGTACGTCGTTGAAATTTTGGTCGATTTTTTAAAAAATGTTCTTACACGTCAATTATACCGTTATTCGACTATAAACTTACCGAAAGCAAAGCTCCAATGAGATCCGTGGCAATGGGGTCTTCTGCCCGCATTTTTGGGTCTTCTCTCATCTGAGGGGAGTACAGTTCTGAAGTCCTCAACATGTCAACTGCGCGCTCTATGCACGCCACTGTTGAGGGTGGAGCACCTTCTGTCGCGGTAGACAGAAGAGATATCACCTGGAATTAGTTATGACAATATATTTAAACATTTACAGGTTTCCTTTTTATAGCGAAACATAAATGCCGCCTCTAACCACACACTCACATACACCCACACACACTCACGCTTGTCACGCGTCGCGTATGCTGTTTAACATTACGAGAAAAATTGGATGTAAACAGTTTTAAAAAATGTAATTAAAAAAGTATATTATTTTGAAGAACTGGGAGTCCTAACACAGGTATTTTTTAAAGTATGTATTCCCAAATCTTACACATTGTAAAGCATATCTACTTATAATGAATAAACACATTTGTTTTTATACATCGATACTGATCGAAAACGAAAGTATTGGGGTTAAGAGATAAACAAATAAGGATTTAGTATAATTTATACCTTTGTTTTTAATTGACAGAACAACTGGGAAATATAATAAAAGGTCAAAACAGTAGTAAAAAGGAAAGAAAAATAAAATTAAATGATATGTATGTATGTATATTCAATGTGGATTCGAACCGCTAGATAACGCCACGATTGGAAAAATTAAGAGGACGCCTTCGTCGAAGGACAAGCTGTAATTAAATAAATAATTGTTTACATTTACATTAAATTAAGCTTGTAAACCAGCAATAAAGGCTTCTTTTTTTTATTACCTTTGTTATAGGAGCTTCTAAAGGCAGGCCTTGAAGTTTAGCCAGCGATGTACGTCTTAAACCATCCGACGCCACAGATCGTACATCGAGAGATCCACGTCTGATGGAGTGCAGTGAACCACGGCCTCGCTCGACTTCCGGTATGTTACTGGGTTCGCAGACGAAAACTATGTGAGATGTACTTCTGTAATAGAAATAGTAGAAAATCATCGTATATTGAATCTCAATAAATATAAGCTCATTAAGTCGAAACCTTGTTAATAAATTTACGTTTATAACTGTTGAAAGTTTGTAATGAGTTTCAAGAAATACTTAAATAATCTTTCCAAGTACTGAAGGATATAATTCTTCTTTATGATAATTAATAATTGCTTTATTACTGAAAACAAACACTTCTTCAATATATAATGTCAGCGATTAAAAAACGTTTTATGTTCGACTATTGCAAGATGCAGATTTCAAGATGAAAAAGGGTATTTTTTTCTCAATCTTTAAAAAACCGACCGTGTCAGTGATACAGCAGCTCCTTTGCAGGCCAACAGAATGGGGTCCGGAGACGCCCTCCGCCTGAGCATAACAGGTGCGTCCCAGTCCCTAGCTCCACTAGTAGCCAGCCGTAGGCCTTCGCCTCCGATGGTTTCCGCAAAAGATCGCGGCCCTTCATCTGGCCTCCATCCGACGACCCGGCACCAAGACTTATTTGTGAGCTATAGAAATTTTAATTAAGAATTATAAATAACAATCCAATGTGAATGTAGTTAACTCTTTTTCAGTGTGTCATTTCTAAAACAAAACAATGTATTTTGATTTATTATCTAAGGAACATTTTGTAATGAAAATAAATTTTTTTTTATAGAACAGGGGGCTAAGGGCAGTTAGCACGAGAAGATATTTCGTACTACGTAACCTAATGAAATTTAAATTTTCGGCAGCGCACTTGCGAGCCTTCTGGCAGTGCGAGTGTCCATGGGCGGCGTTATCACTAAACGTCAGGTGAGCCTCCTGCCCGTCTGCCTCCTGTAACAGTAAAAAAATCCATCTCATCGATATCAACAGCATGGATTACAAAACATGAAACTCACAAGCACCCTCTGCTGGTCATCAGTGACGGCAACGAGGTCCCTGCAGCGATCTGCAGCAGCTGCGAGAGCAGTGACGGCGGCGACCTGCGCACGCGCACTTGCCGCTGCTGACCGAGCTTGCAGTACTTCAGCGCACCACGCGGTTGACCCTAGTGTTTCAACCATTACCTGAAATTAAACAAATGACTTAAAGCACGTACCATTTTGTCGTTATTACTTTAAAGTAATAAATCCGAAAAACAATAAGCTAAAGTTATTTATGAATGGTGAAGATGAAAAGAGCACCTAATTTCGTCTACGCGAGTATCAGCCATTTACAAGTAAAAGAAAAATAATTTTTAAACACGTTTAATTTTTATCAGAGCAGTGGCTTCAACGTGCGACTCTCATACCTGAGGTCGTACATTCGATCCCCGGCTGTGCACCAATGGACATTCTTTCTATGTGCGCATTTAACATTTGTTCGAAGGGTGAAGGAAAACATCGTGTACTCACGAAATGTTGTCATGGTTTGTGTGTGTCAGGCACTGGAGGCCGATTACCTACTTGCCTATTAGATGTAAAAAATTATCATGCAACTAATTCAGAAATCTGAGGCCAAGACGTAAAGAGGTTGTAGTGCCACTGATTTTTAAAAAAAAATATTATCACAATTTAATACAGTCAACGCGTGACGAAACTTGCTAAAGCCCGCGTTACGCCGGTTTCATATTTAAAATCTAGTCTAATAAAATACAGTTTCTTTAATAGAAGTGAGTTTTGACAATATTGTAATTCACTTAGAAATTTTGTTTAAATTTATGAGTTTAAGTTTCTAAGGAAATTGACAAGGAAAGCATCGTATTACATCTTTGATTGTAACTCAATTTGAACGACAAAGTTAAGGGACCCACAAAGGAACTTTAAACTTTACTTAGAGGGCTCTTCATGCAAAATTAACTTGTCTTACCAGTTCACACCTTCACTAATTGACTTATTTAATTCAGTGCCGAAAGGAACTCCCCAATATGTCTGAAGTATGGGCAGAATATTTCAGCATTGATAAATTGTAAGTGGGTGATCAATTTATAGAAAAGAAGGAAAAATATACGAGCTGATATGATAGACAAATTTGCAAGACATAATTATGTGTGGCAGAATATGGGAAGTTTACATTTGTACTCATATTTTTGTTCCATAATCTTAAAAATAAATGATTATTAAGAATATGGAACAAAAACATAAAATTCGACCTACACGCAAACAGAAAAGTCTGCGGTCCCCCCCAGTAGACAATTAATAATTTTTAATTCAATATAGGCCGGGAGATAGTGACACAAAATAGTGGGTCATTTGTACCAGTATGGCGGTTCTTCAGGGGTCTTATTACGCAATGAAAAAAAGAAAAATGATGGTCATAGCGCTGGTACCGGCGGCCCAATCGCATCGGCGTTAGTCGAACTCGTCGGATTAATTAGGGTGTCAAACGATTTGTTCCATAATAGTTCTAGTATTTTCCGATAGTCCATAAAAAATAAGAGGCGGCAGTGTTATGCCATACTTCTCCGGTGTGACAGACAGCCCGCCATACCGACGCGAATGCGTTAATTATCCTAATAATATCTTCCTTACTCCGCATATGTGAAGAAGCTCTATTTTATATACAACAATAACTTAATGAAATCTGATCTTAGTTAATGCAAGGACATTATTACTTTTATAATGTAAGTTTAATTAACGACAAAGGATTTACTTAAGGCTTTGAACAATAGCCATTATCTCGAACAAGAAACTTCAAATAATAGAGAGACAGAAGCTAATCATATAACAAGCAACAATACACGTCAACCTTGTCATTTTATTCTGGTTCAATGCCGTTTTGATTTTTCCTATCTTTTGTGCTCGAGAAAAAGCTTATTAGTTTTGTATTGTATTACAGAATGGCGACTAGGTAGCTTCGAACGGGAGATAAGAGTAATATGACATAACGTCTTTAAATATTCCTTTTAAAAGATTTAAACTTTGATTACTCATCAGTTCTGTACAATACATATGAGTAAGATTCGTTCGATTAGTCCAAAAGTTTTCGTAGCGCACTGTATGACTTTTTCAACTTATTTTTACGCTAATAATCTATCACATAAAAGAAAAAGATTTGTACTTTTATCGAATAAACACATATATAATTAGCTTATACAATTTATTTTTATTTTAACCATCTGCAACAACCTCATGGCTTTTATCAGATTTAGCTCGGCTTATAGTATAGAAAAAGTATCACATATTACATACACAAGTGTACATTGTGTTACCTACGTGAATAAATGATTTTTGAATTTGAATTTGAATTTCTTAAATTAATTTATGACATTAAATTGTATATACAAAAACGAAAATGCCGAATTTAAACCGGTAAAACCGGTAAAATGGTAAAAATAAAAAAGGACAATCTGTAGTTACTTAAACATTACGTAGCCCTTACGTAGACGTAGCAATCGGCGTATCATTTCCGCCTTCACAAGATTTGGGTTCGCCCGACTTTCGTAGCGGTATAGCAAAATGTAGCTTAGCTTTTTGCCTTTTTATAATTATATGCGTTATTTTAGTACTAAAAAATTTTATTTTCTCGTAAAGTAAGTTTTAACATAAGCGATAGTTTGTAATAAAAACTTAATTTATAAAATACTCTTTTTAGATTATCTACTTATTGTAGTATACAGAGGTTATATGTTTTAACTTTTTCTCAAAAAACAGTTTGAAACATATACCGTGTACCACTGGCTAATTGATATCTAGTTACTTAAAACACAGGTACTCCCTAGCGATAAATGAATTTTGTCTCACCCTATTTGTCATCAATAAAGGTTTTATTATTATTATTACGATAATGTTATGTTACTTACTCTGTTGAAGCCTGCTTCCAAATATGGTAGAACAGCAAAGTCATCCTTTAGGTATGCACTGTAACAATATTCACTCATTTATTTATCAGGAAACAGTTCCATATAATAGAAACAGAAAGAAGACAAATTAAAGTTAGGGTATTGGATGTATCTTACAGTTTCACATAAAAAAACTTGTAGTATTTTTCCGTGTAAATTTGTGCACGGTGGGGATCGAACCTACGACGTCAGGGATGAGAGTCGCACGCTGGAACCACTAGGCCAACACGGCACTAATTTAAAATATATAATTGTAATTATCGCGTGTTAGTTCGGTATATCTTTAGCATTTAATAAAATAAGTAATATATAATAAACATAGTATATTTATGTCATTAATTTAATCGTATGTAAAACGTGGACTTAATTACCGTACCGTACCATATTTATTAACATAGTTACGATGTATTTTGTATGCAAAAATGATATAAATTAATACTGTTTTAGAATCACGTTAATTATTTCTGTATTTATAAGTATATAATTATTATATTAAACTAGACTCCTGCTATGTATAATAATTCTATCTAGCTATAGATATCGATGAAAGCTGATAAGATACAGACACTACCTACATAAAAGCAAAGGATCTGATATTTAATATACAATTGTTTTAATAATATTTGATCAAAGAAAATTCATTAATTGGAATAATTACAGAAATACGTAGAAAACTTTTGTCATTAAAATTAATATTTGTATTCAAATTTTGTTAATTATAAGTTTGTTAAATGAGACTTATTGAATATAATAGTATTATTTATACACAAATATAATAATTATAATTGTATATATACCTAAAACAAGTATTTATTTATTTTTTCTTCTGTGCGTATTTGCAATCTGCCCTAAGGCTATGAGAGAATCTGTTCTGTGGTGCTGTCAAGTGGTTTAGCTTCCCATTGGAAGCATCTACTTATCTGCTGCCTAGAGCTACAGCCAGTCTCATAGATCTTGAATATGGTAACATTTTAGTCATCTCAAATACTGTTAATTAAGTTTTGGAAATAAAGACTATTGCTATCGATTTATAATGTTACATAGTAAAATCTAGTATCCAAGGTATATGTAGTCAGATCTCATGATTGTTTAATAGGAGTTATAGCTACGAGCTTAACGCTAACCAAACAAAACATACCCCCATTTGGAGTTAATTAGTGCAGTAACTCGATCCCAACTATAAAGGCAAGCTCCCTTCTACCTTATGTATGATGCCTTAACACCTTGAACATTGACATTTACATCTGTGTGTAAGGCTGTGTTTTCCTAACTAAATATATCACTGTATTTTAATTTATATGCAGTGGAATCTCTATAACTCGAATGTTCAGAGAAATGAAACAAAATCGAGTTAACGAGTTTTCGACTTAACAAGAACTTCAAGATGCTTTAACTCTGAAATTTCGACTTAAAGAGGCGCGATTCCTAAGTGTATTTTTCGATAGTATGCATTGAATGTCGACCACTCATTGGTCTAGTGGTTAGTACCCCTGACCGTGAATACATGGGTCCCGGGTTCGATCCCCGGCTGAGGCGAACATCGATGTGATGAGCATTTGGTGTTGTTCTTAGGTCTTGGGTGTTTAAATATGTATTTATATGTATATCTATCTATAATATGTATGTATATCCGTTGCCTAGTACCCATAACACAAGCTTCACCAGCTTAGCATGGGACTAGGTCAATTGGTGTGAATTGTCTTAAAAAAAAAAATGTATGGATTCATTGCACGTGTACGAGACAAAAACAATAGATGAGAAGCCCCGAACCCGAACATTCATTTTGGATTTTATTGCTATTAGTTCGGGGAATTCCAAGTAGTCAAGATGTCATTATATTTTACTAAGTACGACTTACGGAGTCTCCGTTTTAAAATAAGAGTTATAGAGTATAAATATGTATTATCAATAACTTCGTAGGGAAATAACATTTTGTCCGAGTTACAGTTACAGTTAAGTCTAAATAATTTTAGATACCGCGTATTTCAGCGGAAGGGAATGGCAATTTTTTTCAACTTACTGAAGTTCGAGATATAGAGATTCTGTTTGGTTTTGTTATAGATTGATTAAGTTTCTACTTTTTCCATTGATTTATCGAGGTCCATTAGTTGCAGAAATAGAACAGACAAATCTACACATTAAATAATAGTAATGCAGTTTATTTAAATTTTACTAATAATGTGATTCTCTCTGTTCTCTGAAACTCCAATATTAGATCGTATAAACATACTGGCAAGTATTCGTATACTTTTATTACTATTTTTGTGAATAGCTTTTCTAATATTTGGTAAACAGTATCGCGCCGTATTTGTATTGTATGTATTTTATACGAATAAGATTTTCTTCGTTGAATAAGTAACAGATGGTATATTCTCACAAATATTTTCGTACGATAATTTCAATAATCTTAATATGGGTATCTAAGGTTCAAAAATTATATAACCTAATATTGAAGTTAGCAAAAAGGTATATATTTACTAGAAATAATCTTCTATCGGATATTTATAATCCGAAAAAATACATAAAAGTATATAAACTGAAAGAGTGACGAGCACTCCACTCAAAATAATAGATTAAATAAATGTTAACTCTTTTGTTTCGACTGACTGTCTTAGGAGTTTTCAGGTTCACTTTCAAATTAGTAACTGGATGAGTTTAAAGGTAAGTATTCGATATGCATAAGACAACAGAAATTGATATAAGCTACACATACAACTTGAGAAAAAAGAACCAGTGGCGTAACAAACTTATTGGCCTGCGCCTCGATTTCTGTGTGTGTTTCGCGATGATTTATTTTTCTTAATAGCCGAGCTAATAATATTCGTTTTTAGGGTCTAAAGCATGCCACAACTAAGCGTTTTAAGGCAGTTTTAGCCACGCACCACCACTATATGGAACCAGATGCCCACAGAAGTATTTCCGAACCAATTCGACTTAAGGCTGGCACGCACTCCCGAGCCCTTTGGCATTAAGAGCACTCTCAAACCACGTGGTCAACACACTCTTTTTAAAAGGATGACGTTTTATTAAAAATAATTCTTAGGTAGAAAATTTACTAACCAAATTATATGAAGAATAGGTAAAATATCTACAAAAAGCAATAACGTCGAAAATGGTTGTAAGTAAATAAGCTCGAAATAGAAGTATTTATTCATTTTAATATATAAAAGGGTTTCGATCCACAAACATTTATCAAAGGAGCTCTGAATATTTTTGGCAGGGTCTTGTTCAAATATTTGGTAACAATGTGTCAAATACAGCAGCAGTGTTAATTACGTTAGAGTTTTGTGCCTGCGGTAATCATCCCTGAGGTCGTAGGTTTGAAACCCGGCTAAGCACCAATGGACTCTTTTCTCTCTATGTGGAAAGTAATCATTGTGATGAAGCCAGTGTGCCTTAAAAAATTACAGACTGGAATATTTCTGCGTAGTATCTCGTGAGACGCGTAACACGAATGATTATGATTATGATGTATCTAGTTAGTAAAAATATAAGAGATGGAAAAAGTCCCTGGAAACAATGGCATGCGTCAGGCACAGAAGTCTGACCACCTACTTGCCTATTAGAAACCTTATAAAGATAAACCTTAAACCGAAAACTTTAACCATACTTTCAAACATTATAACCATTAAGAATATCATTAGTTAAAGAGCGACCGGATAATAATGTTTCTATTTCCGGTACTAAGCCCCATTTATTGAAACAACTGGCATCAAACCCCATTTTAATAGACTAAGATAAGAAATAAAAAGTTAAACGCATTAATAACTTCTTCTCAAAATATCCAAATCACTGAAGTGAGATTCTCGTCTATTGATTGGTATAGATACTCGAATACCTAATGCACAAGTCTCCTAGCTTTGCGTTACCATTGTGGAAATTTTAAAGGCTTATAAATTTATATTTCAACTTTCTGTCTGCAACCGCGCGGTAAGTTCATTTTATACTGCTGCTGCACAACTACTTTATGTAACCACCTGCCATTCTAGATACTTCTAAAGCGTTACGATTTAGGGGCCACTTGCAAACCTCGTGGTGCTGCGAGTGTCCATGGGCGGCGGTAAGCACTTAACTTTAAATCCGCTGTCCCATAAAAATACAAATCATTTAATTAAGAAAGAATTGAATAAGGCGTTTTACAAAATAATGCACTAGAGATATTTTAAGTTTCTATAAAAGTATATGCACGTTTAAAATGTCACCGTCTAGAATTTATTCATCGGTTCGTGCTACAATTGTAAAGATTAAAGGACCATGGGTTTGAAAGGACACAAGGAAATAAGGACAGGGTAGGGTCTAATGAATGGATCCTTGTCCTAAAAACGTGCTTCCGAAAGCAACAAAAGTAAATTTTCAAAACATTCAAAATGATAGCTGTTTTACTAAACAATGTATTTGTGTTAAAAGGTTATGTTCTAATATATTATTATAAAGCATGACAACGATTTTGTTTTCTTTATAAGTTTGATAATATGACAAAAAACATTTTCACAATTAATATTAATGGCTGAGCTAAAAGCAATGGAAGATGCGTACTAAAAGTAAGAAGAATACATAAAGTAAAAAGTGAAAATATAAGACAAAAATAATAGATGACTTACATTATGCCTTAAAACAAAATTGGAAGTGGGCGGGGCATATAACAAGATGCACAGATAAAAGGTGGACTTTAAAGGAATGGAAAAGACCAAAGAAGAAGGAGAAGAGGGCGCCCTAAGATAGACGAAATAGAAGAGTTAGCAGGAAGCGAATGGAGAAAGAAAGCCATGTTCTATTTGGAAAAAGCTTGAGAAGGTGAAGCCGTGAAGGCGTTTCGATCAAAGGTAAAGGAAGTTAGGATATTATGATAACAAGAAAAAAAATATAAAATTTAAACTCTATATTCTCCTCTCATTTGTCAAGATTGGAAATAAACTGGCTTAATTATTATTAATAATTAAATCTATTTTTAATGTGCTGTTTTAACGCAGATCAATTAGTTAATTATGAACACGGTGTGTCATGATATATTTTCATTACGAAAACGCGCACGCAACTAAACTTTTAAATTCTGAAAAAAGATTTTAGTATTATTTTTAACCAAAAATTTGTTTTTAAACTCGAAACATTGATTTATCGGATGTACAGTAAAAAGCATGTTCAATCTTTATCAAAGCTTTTACAGTCACTGGTGAACCGTAAGCTCCATTTTACATATGACCAATTAAGGTTCTATTGTGCGTTATGTCAGCCTTCCTTTGTTCGCTCGATAGAGCCTGAAATACCTAAACTGCGTTGCAATCGATTAGTAAGGTTACATATTATGTTGGATGAATGAACTAAAAACGTATCTAAAGGAAACTATCGTGATTCATGTGGGGAATTTTTATTATTGTACCTTTCCCATTTACATATAGGTACTTTAATTACCTCTGTTCCATTCGATTTGTAAGTAACTATGTGTCTTATATAGTTTTGCACTCCTTGCGCTATCCATATCTTATTAAAAAACCATTCTCACTGTGGTTGCCTGGAAAATACCTCTCGAAAGCGATAAGGCCGCCAGTTGTCCTCCTTTTTATTTAATTATTTTAATTGTACTGTTTATCTGTTACATTTCTTATACATTATATTCTGTTACTTTTCACGTTATATACTAAACCATTCGTTATTACTACAAGTTCTTTTTATTTATTTACATACATTATCCTAACAGACTATGCTGCTGCAGAGGTTCAATCCATATTTGTGCTGCAGAAGCGGTATTTGTTGTGTTTCTCCGAGGGAGTCGGTACGAAATAGGTTTAAGGAATTAAATATTATGACACTATCTGGTGAATATATTCTTGAAGCCTTGTTGTATGTCCAAAAAAATATAAACGATTTTAAAACAAATGGTGACTTTCACCAGTATAATACGCGAAATAGAACTAATTTGAGTGTACGACCAACCAGGCTCCAAAAGATAAACCACTCCTTACATGGAAATTGTATTCGTTTTTACGACAAACTCCCAAGCGAAATTAGAGAATTATCACTAAATAAATTCAAAGCCCTCGTTAAACGGCAATAATTAATCAATAAAGCGTTTTATAAATTTGAGGAATACTTAAATGATCCTAATCCTTGGGATTGATTTGTTCCAGTTCAAACAATTTGTATGACAATACTTGGCGATTAAAAAGAGTGGCGGAAAGTTTCTTGCCAGTTCTTCTTACCCGCTCTACGCCCTTGACTTGCGAACTGGTAGTAAATGTAAATTTGCAATTAATTTAACTTGACAATTCAAAAGTGTACTTGGTTACCCACTTGAATAAAGATATTTTGAGTTTGAGTTTGCCAAAAAAATAAAAATAAAGTATACAATATTAAATCCATAATATATACAATATCGCTTCTGTGAACTCACTCTACGAACATAAATTTGTCGATATTCGGAGACAGCATTCAGTAGGCGCAAAGTCTTTGATAACGGGGATCTGTGCAACAGACTGGTTCTTGCCCTTGGTATCGCAAATAACCTTGGCCTTCGCCACCTATCCCATAGGTACAAAGAAACCCACTAATTAAAAAACTAATTTAACTAATAAATTGTATTAATAAAATTAAATCAAGGTTATGACGTACATACTATGTTTTCTTAAGGTAAAATGTGAACATTAAGTCTTATCGTTCAGAGAAGTCGATCCATTTAACCACGGGTGACTGCACAAACAGGGGTCGAATCTAATCGGTTGTCAGTTTAAAATGGTAATTTTCCTGAAAAGATCCCTCGATTGTTAAATGTCACGAAAATAATCAGGAGACTAAGCGGGAATCTTAAGGTTTCCGAACCATTGGAGCGTGTCGTATACCGATGACAGTGATTGTCACTATTCACAGAATATGCGTTTTAATAGATATACTTCGTGGGTACTAGTTTTCGTGACTTGGCATGGTAGGAAATAAAAAAGCTTTTTGTTACCTTTCTTAAATGAAGAATAATATAATGCTTCTTCAGGTCATGAGATATTTGCTATTAATTTTAATCCCCGATGGAATTGAAAACTTCTAATATATAATATACAATTGAATGTTTAACACCAGTAGCATAGTAGTATGTTTTAGAGGCCAAAGAATTTAATAATAATATCAAGTAACTTAATAAAAACCTGTAATAAATAATATATTTGTTTATTTAAAAGGTACAATAGACTTGTTTCATCTAAGACAGATTTAAGCATTTATTTACCGAAACGAAATGTAAGTGAAGTTAACTTTAATTACATCGTGCCGTGGAGCTGTTAGAACTTTGTAATTTCGGGATTTCGAAAGTTTTCGTATCAACAAACTGTTCGTTTGTGCGGTCATGGTTAGAGCTCGTAAGGCTAAAAAGTCCTTTTATGTTATAAAATGTAGTCCCCTGACCCTGTCTATCGGTCTTTTGAAGACAAAAATGATTGTACAGTTAACAATAGATACTATAATTCTTAAGTGTATTATTTATTATCGTTTTATATAGCTTAATTTAAGAACGATTGTGGACGAAGTTTCATAAAAATTTTCAACTATGAGGACGTTGGAAGTTGCGGGTTAAATCAAGTTTTATTATTTAGCATCTTGTATCAAAAGAACCCGAGTATATCTATATATATAAAAATGAAACCCGTTTTCCGTTGTCACGACATAACATGAAAACGGCTTGACCGATTTGTCTGATTTTTTTTTGTTGTGTTTGTAATTGTCAGGAGAAGGTTCTTATAAAAGAAAAAAAGAAAAAAATTGCGCGGAAAATTAGAAAATTGAAGAATACTTAACCACCATACAATTCGAACTTTTTGATGTAAGCTTATGGCGTTTGACATAACATTGACAGAATGCGTGCTGCAAATATCGTCAAAGAGGATGTAAGAAAAATGAATATCGTTTAAATTTATTATATGCTTCGATCGGAGTTATTATATTGATAATATAAAAACAAACAAAGAATGTTGTATAACATAAAGCATTAGAATAATAAACACTCTGTTTCTGAAATATTTTTTAATTAATTATACCAATTTGAAATCAATATTCATAGTTAAGACAGGACAACGTCTGTCGGGTCCGCTAGTTTTTAATAAGAAAAAATCGTAGCCGTATTAAAATATTGATGCTGAGCAACATTCACATTCAACTTAAATGGAGATGCACAGGCAAAACTTGGCGAGTAAAAACTTGACTTGCGAACTGGTATACATGTAAGTTTAGAATCAATTTAACATCTTTTCTGTTGACGTTCATAATTGTATTTGGTTACCTATATAAATAAAGCTATTTTGAGTTTGACTTTGCACGTAGAGCAAACATATAACGGAAAATATTGTAATTTAATAGAAAAATTCTAGTTATTAATTTAATACTGAAGATAAAATTGAAGTGATAGAACAAATGCATTCTGTGAAAAGCGAAGTAAACATTTCTGAGTAAAACACGAAATGTATATTCGGAGGTATCACGCTTCAAAAAACATCAGCAGAATAACTTTCCACGAATTTTAATAGCGAAGATTATTTTTTGACTCACAATATGAATATCAAATGTTTAAAACAGACCAATATTTAATATTTTCTGTATTTTTTGACGCTTTGACTGCTGAGTACACGGGATGAGTATTGTGTTTTCCTCTCTTTTTAATCGATTCAATTATTATTCCTGAGGAAGGTGTATAATTTATTAAGGCTTTATGTAGTATATACGTGTAACGATTATTATTGATTAATTTTTAATAAAAACATTTTAATACCTAGTGGCGCTACAGCCCTCGGGTTTGCCTCATATTTCTGTATTTGTTTCGGGATTTTTTTTTATAATAAGTGATCAGCCTTCTGTACCTGACACATGCGAATCGAATTTTTGGTTCTAAGCCATATCGATGTTTTCGTTCACCAAACAAGCGAGTATTTTAATCTTCGACCTAATGCTGCATTAAAAAAACTTTTGAATTTTAGCTATTGTTTTAGTCATTATATTTAGAAGTTTTACTTTTCTATTGATTTTCATCAACATTATTACCTATATTAATTAATCAAAATAATTAAAGAAATTAAACGATATATTGCTATCGCACTTTTAAAGATTTTTAGTGATTGTACAATACCTTCACTTCCTAAAACCTATTTTTTGACGTGAAATAACACGCGTCAATATTGTTTCAGTTTTCGTTGAGCCAAAGGGAGGTTCTCTTTGACACTGGTTCTTTTTCAAAAACGTTTCAGAGCGTATATTCAAAACGGAAAACGCAATGTGCGATCAAAATCACAAAACTTAAGAGTATCTAATACTGTATGTATTATATCTTTGAAAACTTTAAATAGATTAAAATTACGCGGTACAACCTTTTAGGTCTGGGCCTCAAATTTCTGTATTTGTTTATCGTTTGTAATAGGCAAGTATGTGATCAGTCTTCTGTAGCTGACACACATAGAAAGCCGATTGGTGCACAGCCGGGGATCGAACCTACGACCTCTTTTGTCTTTTTATAGCAAATTATATTTACGCTATAATAATAAAAGTCAAATTAAGTGGTGCATTTCGACTCATTTAGCTTTAATCATCACGCAGAACCAGAGTAAGTCAAACAATATTTAACATTTTGTATTAATTTAGTTTTGAACAAAAATAAAACAAAATACAACCTACATGTTCCACATGAGCGATCCGAAACATTTTAATAAAACAAGTCACGTTATTCAAACATAGGATTAAACTGAAAGCAAACAACGTCAAAGAGAGTTAGTGGTGAAGTTACACACTGTTATATTGACGCGCGTCAATTCACCTCAACAAGGTTGATGTTTCCATAGCGGTATATATTAAACACATAAAAATATAAATAGCAATAGGTACTTATAGTGCCACATACATTTCTTGGCCGGTATGAGCGTAGCTGTCATGGATATTATATTGCCAGTAAATAAAAATTAACCATTATAAAGGGAATAATTTGAAGTCATGCAACTTAATAATTTATTGAGATGTCTTAATAAAACAATGTATACTAGTATCTAGAAAATACAGTTCTAGGCTTAAATAAATGTGACACAAATTTAGGAACAACTGATATGATAGGTTTTGTTTACTATTAATATAATATCTTTCGCATTATTTATATTAGCATTTAACATTAACGAGCAAATTTTGCTCGAACGGTGAAGGAAAATATCGTGAGGAAACCGGCTTGCCTTAGAACCAAAAAGTCGACAAAGGCGTGTGTCAGGCAAAGGAGGCTGATCACATACCTGCCTATTAGATTGACAAATGATTATGAAACAGATACAGTAGTCTAAAGCCCAGACCTAAAAAGGTCGACACTGATTTATCTTATTAAGAGACAAAATTGATAGATTTAGTTTTTATCAATGAGATTACTTTTACTAATATCTTCATAAATTAATTTATTACAAATATGTAAGTAAATTGTGTTCTTAGAACCTTACTCATATTGATTAATTAAGGTTATGTTAATAACTAATATTTAATACCAATTATATATAATAAGAAAGAACAATTGATATTCTATTTTATGAGTTTAAATTGTAACTTTTATCTGTATTTCAAAAAGCACTGCGAATAACCAATATTCAGCATGAAAGCCCAGCTCAGCTCGCAAATGAAATTTATTGTTTCAAAATTAATTATCCTTCCATCACGGAGCATTTTACCCTTTATTTACCGAACGTCACTTGGGACAATATCTCAATTGAGGACAGTATACCTAATGTTATTATGGAGTTGATTACTTTTAAATCGATAGAGCCTAGTCCATAAAAAGAATAAGCTTTTATTCGCAATTTATTCCATATAAAATCTAATGACTTTTTATTATGGGGCCATGCTGCTGATGTCGAAACTATTTTCATCCTGCAGAAGAGGGCTATTCGTGCAATCTATAATTTAAAATGTAGGGAATAAATTCAAGGAAACTAATAAACTTACCTTTCCCTTGCAAAATATTTATGAAAATATTAAGTATGTATATAAAAATAGTGATAAGTTTTCTAGAATAGAACATACGCACAAAATAAATTCTTTTTTTGGAAAAGGGACCTCCACCCTCTGTCTTCTTTGCCGATGAGTAGGAATGCCTACAGATTCAAATTTAATGACGTGGAATAAGTGATACCTGTATCTTATGTTCCATAATAAACATATTTTATTTTTAAAAGACTTGTTAAAGATTAAGATTAAGATTTTTAATAAGTTTTGTAATTATAAAAGTCCGTTGTGAATCAGCAAGTTTCAGCATAATTCTTAATACATATTACTGGCGACCATGACATGACACATCGTGTAGAGATGAGACAGAGGGAGAGTCATCTCCCAGTAAAGCTCTGTACAACCTGTTCAACGTGTTCTGCACAACCTGCCAAACACCACTAATCTTCAGACATCATGACATCTCTTGACTCTTCCATTCTTGGTGAAGTCTCTGCAGTAAGGCTGTGGTAATATACTTCCTATCCCTATTCGCTTAGCTCCTTCTCTATCTTCCTTTAAATGTCTACTGTACAAGTATTACCTGTCCACATCGTATCCCTAACGTAGGAACTGATCTGAAGTTATTGTGAATCATGCGCCTTTTCTTTTTTATGATTCCTTATAGATATTTTTATATGTTCGCAAAGTGAGTTCACGGTAGCGATATTGTGTATATTATGTATTTAATATTATATATTTGATTAAATAGTTAATTTTTTCGGCATTACCGTATTGGCTCATAAGGAAGGAATATGCATGTATTTTTGTAAATAAATAAAACAATATATTTTACACTTAAAATTCTTGTTCGAAACTTATGAATCCGTGACAAATAAAAGGCACTCGATTTACGCATCTACCGAGCAATAATGTAAGCAAGGAATTAACATAAACAGCCATGTAAATCCCGAGATGGACGCTGAATCAAAATCGAAATCTGCGCAACTGTTTATCGCGAATAAATCGTTTTTATGGGTCGTACAAAAGCCGAAACGTGTTGCTTGTTTTGCGTCAAAATTTTATGAGATAATTAACTTTTTCATGTCCGTGTGGATTATGAAGCGCTTTTATGCTTTAAGTGAAGCTTTAAAGATTATTTTTTTGGTTAAATTGTACTCGTAAATTAAAAACTTATTTTTAAATGAATGACGTGTTTAACTTTATTTAAGACATAAATTTTGCGAATATAGGTAATTTTATACATAAATAATAAGTCTTTAGTTCATACCTCGTTTCGATATATCCTTAACAAGAAGAAAGGATATGGAGAAATTATATTAGTTTGGGAAAAATAAGAGAGGCTAGACTAATACCTTGCCTTACCTTGCGTCACAAAATACTCACTACAATTTATAAAATTGAGGACTATCAACAAATATAATTTGGCGAAAAGGTAATCTATCATAAAAAATGTGTGGATCGGCTGAGTAAAAATATTAAAAACGAAAAAGCGACGGGCTGACGATATACGTTTCTGGGGAGAAATGGATAGAAGCTAAGAACAGATCCAAAGGGAAAGTTAAGTCCTTCTAAACTTTCCCTTTTTAGGCCTTTACCAAAAAGGGGCCCATACTGCAGAATACAAAGAAACGGAAATAACAATAACTATGCGTATAGTTACAAAACTAACCATTTGAAATATAACTTTTTGAACAGTATTAAAGTGGCTTTATTTATTATAATTATTATGTGTTTGCATTTCATAAACAATTGTTAACTTGTTTAGCTTCATAAATAACCTAATATTGTCTGGAAATTAAAATTGATTTCGCAAAAATACAAAAACATAAAATATAATGACGTTTACGAACAGTATTTACGATACCAAGTTATTACACATCGAGAGTGAGAAATTATTGACACTTAAGTTAGAATATAAAACCATTCGAATTACGTATTAGATCGTGAAGTTCTTCGACTTTGGATTAAAACAAATATAATGGTGTGTTTTTATATATTAAACCCGCTTTGCTTATAGATTTCAAACGGAAAAAGATTTTTCTGAACGTAATATATGACGTCACTTTATAATATGGCTTGACTGGAATGAGGAACCCCGAGGGACCAGAGACAAGGAGCAAAAAGTTCGGAGTAGGACCGACACCACTTATATTTTAGCACTTACATGAGTTTGATATATCAAGGTAGGATATCATTGAAATTAAAGTCTAAAACTTAGGGGATCCCAGTCACATTGCCAAGCAAGCTCACAGCTGGAATCCCCAAAGTTAGAAGAAAGATGTCCGATAAAAACAGACATGGCACCGAAGCATCATTGCAAAGGCGAAAGAGGATGGAGGTTAAAAGAGTACTAGAGCACCAAAGAGCACCAAATAGGAGAAATAGGACCTTAAATAAACGTCTATAACTTACTGGCGAATTACATAACATTTCTGATTTTAGGATAAATAAATAAAGCGTTAGTACAATCGCTATTCGCAAAGCAATTTAGAGATATCTCGTCAAACAAGCGAAATGCAAAAATGTCGCACAAATAAAATAGATCGAATACTTTCTTGTCAGATGAAATTGTTTCTCTAAATAAGATTATTTGTCGAAGCGAAATAACATGCAAGACGGTTACTGTACAATGGTTTAACAATTTTAAAAATAGATGATTCGAAGTTCGCTAAGAATTGATATGTCGACCATTTTAACATAATTAGTTCCCGCTAACGGTAGGTTAAGACCTGAGTTAAGTAAACTAACATTAGTTAATTTACAAATACAAGTATCTTTTATTTGATTAGAAGTGCAAACTAAATAAAAACAATCATCTTACATTTGTAGCCAATAAATTGTAAAACGTTAGTTTGGTAATATATGTGCCCTTTAATTTTTCATACACGCATAAATTGAAATATAAAATTCGCGTTTCCGAGGTCCAATAGGCTGATTAGATTTATATTCTATATAGGTAACAGATGCGGCACTTAGATTTTACACATATTAAATTACACCAAATTACAGTTTTTGTTAGTCCAGCGTCACGTTTTTAACGATTTAAGGCAATTGACACTTAGCTTCGGACAAAGTGATTCATTTATTTGAATAACCTTTCAACAATCGCCGCCGAACTTCTGCTACAAAGTATTTCCACATGGCTTCTAAACTGGGTTTTCTATAATATGCGGAACAAACACTATTAACACAAAAACGTATTAGAACGCATTATACAAATTGCAACGTCTTTATATAAGTCTAGTCTTTAAAGTCTAAGGTAGTAACTAGTTTTATAGAACTCTTGCTTTTTAATATGGAAAGTGCAGCAAGGAAGCACGTTTTAATGGGCCATTTCAAAGTCACTACATAAATACAGCATAAAATGTGGAGCTTGAAGCTTGCTTATAAGCCTAAGTGTGATTTTTAAAAAACATTTAGAATAAAATACACCTGCCTGTCCTGCAAATCGGGTTTCGTCTATACAAAATTGAAAGTATAAATGCATACTTTGGAATCTGTTTTTAAAATAAATTTTGTAAGGACTTAGTTATTCAGAAAATGTTAACAACTGATGTTGCAATAATTAACTCAAGTATCTGTGAGTAAAGTTAAAAGTGATATTTAAAATTAACATAAAAATGTTTAATCTATACTGTACCATAATAAAACCTTTGAGGTAATTATCTAATAGGGTGAACAAAATCTCATCAAATTTTTAAACAAATTTATTAAAATGCCTTTCAAGGATAAAATTATATTCATTATATGAGAAAAGCAAAACCTATTACGAATTTAATGTAAAAAGTATTTCTTAAGACTCTTCTTGGAGTTTGTTTAACAGGGATTTCATTATGCTTTAATTAAAAACACATTCCATTTCCTAATAAAGATATAAATGAAAGATATGATTGCAATTATAAGAACTAAGAAGTAAAAGTCAATTATTGCGGGCGATATTGGCTAAGTTGAGAAGTTCTGTAGATATAATAACTTCATACAAACTTTTATGAACTAGATATTATGTTGATGTAGCTAGTGTCTTTATAGAAAGAACCTAATAAATTTAAAACGCAGGAAAGTTCGACAAATATTTATGCAAGTAGTATTAAAGATAAAATTTTTGAACAATAAATCAGATTTGAATATTGCTCTGTCTTATTCATTTCTCGCGTCCTCTCGAAGTGGCGAAGACTACTTCAAGCCCTTAATTATCGTGGTGAGCCTGCCCGATAGCATTGAGATAATCCCACCACCTTGAACCTTTGATCCTACCCGTAGGGCTCTGTTACCTTATGTATCTTGGTGCAGACCTCCCGTACTTATTTATATATTCACTATTAAAGTGTTACATCTGTAGGGCTTAGAGATCCGTAGGGTTGTTAGGTTCTTACATCTTATCCTCTCATATGTTTAGTTATCTAGTGCAGCTTGCTCATACATACACTCCATATACTATAGAGATACTCCTGATATATAGTATATGGATCAAATTCAAAAAATCCACGGTTAGAATACATTACAATACAGTATCCATGTATAACAAACGCTATATATTTAGTTTTGTTTAATTCTAGCATAATCGAGACTGGCCACTCATGTTTTAGGGATATTATATTATATGATATAAGTTATACTAGGTTCTTCAATTTACATTTAGCCAATGAGTAATTTATCAAAGTAAACCCTCTCTTCCTAAATTGTGTTTACACTGTATTGAGAAGAGACAGTGCATTATTAAAACAGTGTATTTTTACTAATTTTATGAATTAAACATTTTATATACGTTATGTTAGTTTCAGTGTATCATTTAATAGCAAGTGTCTTAGAAGGATTGGGTAGGCTAATAGAAAATAATTATAGAGCTTTGTTGGCCTGGTTTCGTAGGTTCGATCCCCGGCTGTTAATGTGCACATCTAACACACGCTCGTACGGTGAAGGAAAACATCGTGAGGAAATTGGCATGAACAGAAGGTTCACCCACTTTGATCAGCTACGGCAAGTATGTATTAGAAATGATAATGCAACAGATACAATGGTCCTAGCGTCATTGGTATATTATATAAAAGAAAATAATACCCATCAATTAAATGAAAAAAAAAACTATCTATTTTTTGCTATTGATTATAGGGTTTGAGCGTTTAAGGAATTTAATAATTTCACGTAGACTGGGCAGTTTGCATAATGACGTATTCATTAATGGTGCAATAAATTTAAGATTTATCTTAAAAGCCTCAACGCAGGTAGCCACCCTTGACCTAATTTCGCGCATCGATATACATCACACATGCCTTCTGTCACCCACGCCTCTATTCCACTTTATTAGAACATTCTTCAGCTGGTATTTTATTACCGGAAAATGTCGGTTTTTTCTTATCTTTATTTAAAAGGATTTATGTTATTGTTTTAGAATTAAACACATAAATGAATGTTTTGGAATAATAGGAACTCGCTTCAGTCGGTCATTGTCCTTCTGGACATATTATATATCCAATGTTTTATTGAATTATTAACTACTAAGGAGAAATCAATGTACATATACATAAGACAAAAAAAAATGTTTTTATTGATTCATCTATTATTATGTAGACAAAGACAGAAGATGACTAACCTTTTTTTAACGACTGCAATCAAAACGGTGTGTTGTGTGTTTTTCAGCCCTCGTATTGCTCTGAAACAAAAAATATTTAATTAAAATTCAGATCATGTCAGAAAAGATGTTTATAAATTAAAAAAAAAAAATTTTTCATTTATATGGTAGCGTAACAAGCCTGACGAAGTCTGTCAAACGAAGTCAAACAGACTATTCAATCTTTAAACAAAATACATACATATATTAAATAACAACATAATAATTTAATAAAATAATTATCATGTACGAGTCTGTTCGTAAAGTTTTGAAATTTCTAAGCTGAAAACGCTGAAAGCATCTTACTGGTTACTAACGAGTGTATAAAGAGCTCTTCACACTTTTCGCTTGGAATGTTTTCGGCATCTCGAAAACTTTATCAGGAGATAAACCAAATCTCCTTATGAAAAGTACTACCAGCAAACGCATGGCTGGAAAACATCATTTTTAAACTAATCACACTATAGAAATAAATAAGCATACAAATCGAAAGTTCTCTACTGAAACGAAATGATATAGTTTCTTGATTTATAATTCGTAAATGAAATTGTATTGCAACTGAAAGCCCGCAACCGGCTGGAAGTGGCACAGGACGTGGAACTGTGGAACTTTCTCGTTTCGGAGGACAATGTACGTTTTAGGTCACAGAGCGCAGCGAGGGCGTGAATTGTTTCTCATATGAGAGCCTTACTAATAAAAAAATTAAGTTCACTGCTCAGAGTTGAGAGCCGCAAGCTTTGCTAGATAAAAACTATACTATACTGATATTAACTGATACTATAAATTAATGTAAACGTTCACTAAAGGACTTAAAAATTCACTCCTAAAAAGATAAATTGAAATGAATTATTCTAACGTGTATAACAAAGTTATGTAATATTATCAAAGAACAGACCTCAAACTGTAATGTAAATGATAAAGATCGCAAAATTTCTATTTTTTAGATAGTTTTGCCGATAGTACGTTAATAATATTATCCTTTTTGGTGTCTTTGAAGGGCGGCTGAGAAATAAAAGGATGTCGTTGGGAATCAGGTGCTGAAATAAACAATTTCTATTGAAATGATAAAGAATGTATGAAAAATACTTCCCTATTTTTTATTTCTTTTTATTACCTTCGTAATAAATGGATAGTTTATTAAGTTATGTCTAAGTACGGCACAGAAGGCTGCTGAAAAATTACAAAAAAATGCTATTTTGACGGAAGTCTATCTTAAGTTGAGGCATCCACTAAGCCAATATAATATGCCCTGTATTCTGAAAGCGCCTTGAATCTTGTCTTAAGATCTGCTAAACATCTTTAATTCACATAATTAATTATAAGATTTGTCTAAGACAAGATTGTGGCTTAATACGTTATTGAATATTTATCATACTGTCTCATCCACATATAAATAAGTAAATATACTTTTTAATTGTATAATATATGTATAAATACCGAATCTATATAATATATATTTATAAAGCATTTTTAGTCAACCTGGGATGTGGCTAGTTGGCTCCATAAATTTAAGATCGATGTAATGTTATAGGTACATATAAAAAGGTTTTGTTTTCGCTCTGTTTCTTTGTGGTAATTGTATTTTTTTAAACTAATTAGTTTAAAAGAAATTTAAAATTTGTTCTGTGGCCTTCAGACACCAAGGTTAACACCTTAGTGATTTTTTGGCGTTTTCTGTACTTCTAGTTTATATATCTATAATATATTAGGCAATATAAAAAAACCTTATGTTATGTATACTTATGTCCCATTAATAACTTGTTTATCACGCGTGTTAAAACTTTTCCGTCACCGGCTATTTTTGATTTTCGAATTCGATATCGAATTAATCAAATTACGCGGCAAAGTGGAAACAGTCAGGTACGTTTTCAAATAACGTGTGAGCGCTTGATACTTTAAATTTACAAAGGAAATATGTGCAAAATTTAAGTATGCATTTCCTATAATTTGTTGTGTATGTAGTAACAGAGTACTACTAATTAATGCCTTTATTTTTGATGGTAATTCATAGTCTATGTTCAAAATCATGTTATTTAATTGAGGTTAATGTTTTGGAATTTAAAAACTGAAATTTAAAAAATTCCTATATAAGAGTTTTTTTATATGATAAAAAAATAACGTAATTAATACATAGAACGTACAATAAACTTATTTAAGATTAAGGAATTAAATATTATGACACTATCTGGTCAATATATTCTTGAAGCCTCGTTGTATGTACAAAAAAATATAAACGATTTTTAAACCAATATTGATTTCACTAGTAGGTATAATACTCGAAACAGAACTAATCTAAGCGTACGGCAACCACGCTCCAAAAGATAAACCATTCCTTATATGGAAATTGTATTCGTTTTTACTACAAACTCCGAAGCGAAATTAGAGAATTATTACGGAATAAATTCATACCGAGAGTTATATTAAACGTAAATTAATAAATCAAGCTGTTTATTAATTTGACGATAATTTAAATGATTCTAATCCTTGGGATTGATTTGCTCTAGTTCAAACAATTTGTACCCAGGTAACACTGAAAATGTTTAGAAAATGAAAAACGGCTTACTATGGCATTTTCGTACGTTTTCACAGCATCTTCAGGGTTCGTAAAACGAATACCGCGAATTTTATGTTTAGTTCTTGGGAATAAATGAAAGTCGCAGGGCGCCAGGTCAGGACTGTATGGCAGATGACTCATTATCTCGACACCTGCCATAGTCAAATATTCAACAGTCTATTTTGCGGAGTGCGCTGCAGCATTGTCGTGGTGAAGGAGGATCATGCTTCGAGGGCGCTGCTGTCGAAAATTTTCTCACGTTAGGTTCATTTTCACGTGTAACAAGAGTTTTAGATTTGCCGCCAATTCACAAAAACAAATGACAAATGAATGCAATATACTACATTAGGTTACCAAAGAGTTATAAAATTGAAATTCAAAAAAGTTTTCATTAGCAATGTTTCTAACTGGCCAGTTCTAAACATTTTCAGTGTTACCCACGTATGACTCGATTGTCTTGGCGATTTAAAAAGAGTGGCGGAGAGTTTCTTGCCCGCTCTACGCCCTTGACTTGCGAACTTGTAGTAAATGTCAATTTCGAATTAATATAACATCTTTTCTGTTGACGTTCATAAGTGTACTTGGTTACCTATATGAATAAAGTTATTTTGAGTTTAAGTATATTTAACGTCTAACAAAACTATTATTTTAAGGTATTTTTATTTCCTTGACTACAATATTGTTTTCTTAATAGATAAATATCATTTTGCCATTATTTTTTCTAAGTTGCTATAAGCCATTTTGACATGTCTTAATGACTAGATTTCAACTCCGTCCGTCATTTAACCACCAAGGGAACGACAAACATCGAAAGAGTTGTCCCAAATAGGTCCTGTGTATTTAGGTCAGACTCTCAATCAATGTCTACAAATTTGAACTGAATTTATATTTATCGGAGCTACGTATTTAAAAAAATGGAATGTATCTTTTCGTTTTTGTTTAGTTTGAAGTTATACTTATCATACACATAAAAAGGTAAATTAAAAAATAAAAAATAAGTTTGAGGAGTATTTTTGTATTTCTTTCGAATGTACCGTCGTAAATCGAAGCAGTACAATACCACAAAAAACCCTTGTATCAATCTAATAGTACTTATAAAATGAACAAGTAACAAATAAACTATAGTGAAACTTAAATTATCCCCGACATTGCAGTCTGGAGCAATTAATAAAGTTATAAACTTGCTACTATGTAAAACCCTTTACATATTGAGGAAATACAAACAATAAAGTGACTTAATAGAAGTTTAATTGCTTCATATATACTATTTAAAACTATATGTAGTTGGCTTTGTGCATAATAAGATTAAAAACCCCCATTAACAGCGACAATGATAAATTAGTTATTATTTTCATATCCAAAAACTATACAGATATTATGAGGGTAGATAAAAATCTTCTCACTGCTGGTTAGTCTGGGCCAGTTCGATACCAGATTGCACTATACACAATATAGCTGCCCTGTGTATTCTCCCGGGGTTTCTCTCACATAAAAGCTACGTTAAGGTCCTGATAAGGAGAACTACATACTCGTATGTATTAGGTCCTTACAAATGAATTTTTCATACTTGATTTTATTGATTCCCGTCTGTACGATTGTTTTAGTAAAGGGATTAATGAACTACCTTTAAGATGGCAAAAGTGCATAGATAGCAATGGTACATACTTTGTTTAATTAAATATATTGTATTTAAAAAAAAACTACATTTTGTTCCTCCCATACAAAAAGCAAAAGGAGGATATACATATATAAATAAATCAGTAGCGCTTCTGTATCAGTGTCATGATCATTTGCCAATCTAATAGGCAAGTAGGTGATCAGCCTCCTGTGCCTAAGACACGTCGTCGAATTTTTGCGTCTAAGGCAAGCTAGTTTCCTCACGATATTTTCCTTCTCAGTTCGAGCGATGTTAAATGCGCACATAGAAAGAAAGTCCATTGGTGCACAGTCGGGGATCAAACCTACGACCTCAGATTCGAGACTCGCACCTGAAGCCACTAGGCCAACACTGTTTTTAAATCTATCAATATGTCATTAGAATTAAACTAATGGCAGTTGTTGTTGATTTTAAAAGCCTTAATGGCCAAGAATATGTCTTAAATTACATGAAACCACTTCAAAATGACATTGTCCATGAACAATGGTGTCTGTCCTAAGAGGTTGTTGTCTTGATATAATCAAGTATCATAAACATACAGAACAAAGACTTTGTTAGGTGAGCGTAACAATATTAGGGCGATGAAAGTGTGAAGTGTATGTAATATATATTTTTCCCAACCTGCGGCACTGAGCGGTTTCATAAAATTAATTATAATAATGTACTATTTTGTTTAAGATGTTGGTTTTGTAAAGTACTAAATTGGTGCCCATGGAAAAGAGGAAGACAATTTAGAAGGTGGATATATCAAATTTAGGAAACAGCAGCTGGTACGTGGCAGAGAGTGTCATAGTGCATACAGGAATGGCGGGGTTTTGGAGGAGGCTTTTGCCAAAAATGGGCACACAGATACCTAAAAAGAATGAGATAGAAATGTAAATGTGTTTAAGTGTAATATCTGAAATATATGGTGATAATTAAGGAATTAATTTGACGTATTTACTTCGAAAACATTTTTATTGCTAGTTTTAACACAAACAGTGGGCGTTTGAATTCTAAAATATCACAGCCGTATCTCATAATAGGATTAAATCTACGAACTTGCCATGTATAATCCGAAAATTGTCCATCACTCTTAATTTGTAGACCCCTTCCTTGACGAAAAGGGGATGGCTAACTTTTGTATACGTCAAAGTTTTGACGTTATTATGACATAGGCCCAAAATATGAGATTTTAACTTTTCAGTAATTGAAGCCGGAAAGTTTGGATTCCCAGAGTAAAGTAATTAGATGTAAAATACAATTTGAAAATATTTAATAAAGTTTATTATATACTAAATAATGTCATGAAGAGCTATAAGATAAGTTTTGTAGCACTGTTAGCTTAGTTATCGAACGTGGGGATTGGGTGTTCAAACTCCGACTTTTGCGTAATAAACATTTGTTTTTTCATTCGTAAGATGGGATAATATCGTCAAGAAACCGGCATGTCTAAAAGACAAAAACGACAAAACATTAGACTGTATATTTGTATATTTCCAATAAATAAATAAAAAATTGCATACAACAAGAATGAAAGAGAAACAGAAAAGTGTCTGTTCAACACCCTACCAGGTTTAGGATATATCACGAGATAATTTTCGTCGCCTTTTTTACGAATAACTTTCATTCACACAGCGAATCTCACATATATGTGTTATTACTGGCCACTGTAGCTGTTTATATCCATTTTTTACATTACACACATTTTTTTATTTAATCTATTTAAGTTAAGTACATATTTTATTTCATAAATGTATATTAGCTAAGACATCATAGAACATTACGATCTAGCCTAACTTAAAACTAATAAGTAATTTAAGTCTAACCTAATTTTCTAAAAGAATATTTAACATAAGAAAGTGTGTACACTTACTTCTAACTGCTAACAGTCCCTATTAAGGGGAAGAGACTTTAGAAGTTACTGTGTTCAAATTTTTCACTTACCACTGTTTAGCACTTAAGACTAACGTTCACTAACACTAATTCAAATAGTTTTGTCCTTTTCAATCGTCTCACTAGGCCAGTAGTGTCAAAGTACATAAATTGTAATTATCGTTTCAAGTCTACTAATACCGTCCTAACAAATGTATTGAAGTTTGAAAGGCCCGGAAAATAACACGAAATATAAATAAAATCAAAATTCAATACATCTCCCATTTCCTCATTACAGGCAATACGGCACAGGAAATTTGTTTGGCGAATGTTTATCGCAGGAAGGGGAATCAGTTAATATTTTATTACATTTTTCTTGACTTGACAAAGAGCCAAACGAAAATAGCGTATATCACTTTGATGATACAATTCGAATTGGGAAATACATTGTTTGGTTTAAATACACTTTATAACAGGAATTTTGTAATGCACTCCCATTTTCTAGCCAATTTTTTTTTCGTGACTACCTTGTGGTGTTATGTGGGACTCCCTTCTGTGCAGACCCACTGAAACCCCACGGCGCCACCAGCAATCGCCCGAGGCAGGACACGTTAACAGCGTCGCCTTGTCTGCATCCTGCCACGCGATCAGCCGTTATATCACTGCCCACTATGGCCATGAATGATGTGGAATGGACGTTGGCACAGCAGAAGTTCGTTTGGCTTTGGATACCTCCGCATCCAACGGAGTAATCCTGTGTTCTGCAATTCTCCATAGCGATAGCGGTCCCGACATCAATATTGAGTTTCTGTGCCGCGCAATTCTAATGTTGATACACTTTTCCGAAATATTGTAGTGTATGAATATCGAAAGCGAATATATTCCTGACGGCGAATTCGACAAAAAATATTAAAGACATACTCGGGAATCTTAAATAATTATCTGTTTCATTACTTTTTGATAAAAACATTTGTAAATTTCACCAACCGATTTTTCTCCCGTTTAACGAAACTATGAATATAAACGAAGACTACTTGTTAATTCATAGATTTACGTAGACTGGGCGTTGTTTAATATTCTAATGGAAAAGTATTAATAGGAACGTAATGAGTCTTTAGAGTATATATAATGTTAATATGACACGCGAGTTGATTACTTTTAATACTCTTTTGCATATAACGCGGTTTTATTTTTACGTTATAAGTAATTTGTAATAAAATTCTTAGGTTTTATTTTTCTCGCACAAGGCTTTAAATTTAAATATACGCAAGGGATTTAGCTTTATTAACGTCCAAAGTCAAAATAGCGAAACTTGAACTTCGAGACCAATTACTTTTTAGAAGTTATGACTAAAGGTAACTTCGTTACAACGGTTATGAAAATACAACGTTATACTAAGCTTAACTATCGTGTCTGATGAGTCTACACCGCTGAATATGTTCATTAAATACGATAAAAATACATTTCTATTGGACTGGATTATCGTTTTATTTAACGATTACATAATATACAGATTTAAACCATATAAATAAATAAGCAAGTAAGTATAAGTATAAAATAGTTTATGTAAATATTCCCCTGACACAGGAACCTTTCCGTATATAGGTGGACTTGACAGTCTTTGTCCCACAGATCATTAATTCAAGTTAACTAGAACGCTCTTTTCAAAAGCCTCGTTGTAATATCGGTCAATATGTCGTTGATAAACGAGGTCCCATCATGGAAAGTCTATTAATCTATGCCCACAATAGATGCAGATTAACTGCAGTCAGCGGCAGGCATCTCAATGAGACGTTAATAGACGTTTTGTCTTTGTTTAGACCTCACTGAAGATGGGTTGCTTTTAATAATTGGTTTATTTTTGCAATATTACTAGCTGATCCGGCAAACGTCGTTTTGCCATGTTTATCATTTATGATAAAAATAGGGGTTGATCGTAGAGGGGTGAAAATTAGGGGTTGTATGTATTTTTTAATACTGTATCATAAAAAAATTAAAAATTAATCTAAAAATAAAAATTAGGAGTGGAATTAGTAACATAGTAACATTTAGGGGGATGAAAAATAGATGTTGTCCGATTCTCAGTTATACCCAATATGTACACAAAATTTCATGAGAATCGGTCAAGCCGTTTCGGAGGAGTTTAACCACAAAATCGCGACACGAGAATTTTATATATTAGAAATATGTCTTACTTGTTGACAAGCGCTGCTGTAATTACTAATCGGTTTTGTCAAATTGTGTTACACATTTAGTTAATTACTATCCGACTTGAAACATAAATTATTACTTGGACGTATGTATGTTATATTATTGGAATTAGATAATATTTGAGCATTATCTATTTAGAATTCCAATAGGAAGAACGAAGATCGTATTTTAAACTTAGAAACAGTCTAAGTTTCATCAAAATCGAATTAGTAGTTAGAGATATGAAAACTAGATCAATGATGTAAAAAATGACAGATATTTAAAGTCGGTTTGTCTAAATGGGTTTTTGTAATATTGTTATTACATATAAACAAAATACAAATTTTTGACAAAAGATACTATGTAAAAGATTCCTTACCGTTTTTACTTTACTTATTATTTTTAGTTTTCTCTCATTACGCATGTTAAATTGAGGACACTCAGATACGTATGAAAATATGTAATTTAGAAAGGATACACACGTGTGATAATGAAATGACAAATTAAAACGAAAATTTATAAATAAAATGTGTACTTATGACTTTTTGTAAAAAATTGTTACAATAGAATTTTATAACGAAGAAATATGATACTTATTGCTACAACAAAATACAGTGTATGTTCATGTTTTTAGGAAAATTTTCGATTTTATGCTGTGGTTGAAAATAACTGACAGCGTTGTGGGCACTCGTAAACATCGAATCAGGATGTAATTAAATTGCTAACGAAATAAAATTACGAAATTTTTATTACGCAAATTATATTTTTATTAACAGAATGTCATCTCTTTCTCGATGAAGTTAGAATTACATCTTGATTTACGGCATGCTAACTTAGAACATTGAGGAATTTCATTTTATGAATTAAGTACATTACTATTTCTGTTATGGGTAATCGAAAGAACAACACGATGTTGTCATTTTAAAATTCAAACCATGGCAGCGGGAAGAATGGGATCACACATAAATTATTATTTTTAGAAAGGATATTCGCAAGAAGTAAGAAAGGTGGAGAAGCATTTTATTCTTTAAATTATGTGAAATGGCAACTGTGAAATATAATCATTCTAAGTAATTGTGTTCCTTTTTACGTCTCAGTTTTTAGCTTTAAAACCAGACATTCCTACCTGCAAGACTTGTTACCGTCTGACTATTTTATTTCAAAACAAAGTAGAAATATATTAAATTGTACATTTGTATTTCTTAATCTAGTTTTGTCGACTCGCACTTCCAGAAGGCTCGCTAGCATGCTCAGTCGAATTGGTTCGGAATTACTTCAGTGGGCAGCTGGTGTGAAACGCTCAGTTGTGGAACGAAGGACGTCAAGATGATACGGATGGTATTTTGTATTCTGCCTTGACGTTATGTAATGTTATGTTTCCCTCTAAAGATTATGCACAGTTGTCATTGATGCACATGCATGTATTGTGTTTTTGTATGTCGTGTGTTCTCTGTAGGTGTTTGTATGTGTTTCATTAGTGTGCCTAAAAATAAAGAAATAAACAAAATGCGAAACGATTAACAATGTTCGTAAGGCTTATATATATAGACTGAAATATAACCCGTTCCGGCGATGGTAAATACATCTATAGCTAGAATGGTTTTGGTTAGCCGTCGACTAGAGAGCGCTTCACTGTATGAAATTAAAAATACAGTGACCTGCGTACCTACACTATATTTTGTACTCTTTAATATACGGTTTTATTTTTCTAAACTACACTTATAAATAAACAAGTTTTTGTAAAACACGATTTGGTTTTCAAAACTAATAGTTTCAAAGTCATAAATGTGTTCAGCTCTCTTAGTGTATAGCACTCCGACCAAACGTTTGATTCCCGGCATCAAAAGCCGACAAGAGATTGGCATTTCTAAAATCTGAGGTGACCAAGGTTGAGCCAGTCTGTTAAACACCCCCCCCCAAGGTCCAAGCCTTGACGTGGCGGGGGGGCTCTAGTACTTGGAGTGCAAGCCAGCACTTTAGGGAAGCCGATTGGACCGATGGGAAGGTTCTCAGTAGGCTTCTTTAAATAGAAGAAACTTGATGAACAACAGGCGCGTGAAGCACGTAGAAGTAGTGTTCTTTGAGGGAAGGTGTGCGTCATCTATTTTCGCACGTGGGATGGCCGGCTTGCAAAGCCAGCGTTTTTGGTGTATCATGTTATCTGGGGTGTAAGCCAGCACCTTGGGGAAATGTATGGACCGAACTTTTGTAGTAGCCTTTAAAGGCAAGAGGTGCGTCTTATTTCGTACGTGGGATGGCCAGCTCGTATAACTGGCGTTTGTGAATATCAAGAGCATTGCTCTTGGCACACTGTATTTGAAACTTGTGGAGTTGCCAGACTTCCATAGATCACGACCCCAGGTGGCGAATAGGGGTCCTCGCACTCGCCCGCGGGGGTACCGGTTGGACTTCCGACATCCAACTGGCGTGGACCAAAACTGGTGGGCTCAGGGCGTGCCCCCGGTTCAATTTTTGAATCGGTAACGACCGGTGTTGAGCGCATATTTTTGCGTAGAGTTGGTGAAGAGCTTGCGTGTCTTTTTACATTTGTAATGCTCAGTAGCTTCTGCATATTGTAGATGACCTTCTAGGTCAATGGCGCGATGGATCTGGTGACTGCGATAAGCAGTTTCTGGGTGGGTTTCGACTCTCCGTCGGGCAACCTGTTACCTCCGGCGTGTGTCGTTGTCATGTCTAGCGGCATGCTTGTGGCCAGGGGGGCTTGCCTTTATTGGCCGGCCCTGAGAGAAAGGAAAATCTCAATAAAAAACCCTTAAATTCCCGACATTGGGGCGCCTTGTAGGTTTTGCGCGGTGTCGGTTACCTGTATTTACAGGTGGCTGGTGAGTAAAGTCAGTCGCTAGCGGCCAGCCCTCGGATACCACCCGTCCTCCGAGTGGTATAAGGGTTACCTAGGTGCAGGGGGCACCACCTGGGTGGACTGTGTATTTCCCCCATGGAAAATAATTTATGAAATGACAACAATAAATAATCTAATAAACAAAAAAACCAAATCAAAAGAAGATGTTAGTGTGGAGATGCCGTGTGATGCGGCTGAGCAGGAGGCTGGAGTGGCAACGGCGGGCGATCAGTTTGTTTTGCCAGCGCCCCCCAGTGATATTATGTTGGAGTGCCCTGAGATGTCGGATTCTTCCACATACTCAGGTGTTGAAGCAAGGGAGTCTTTGACAGTTTCATCGCGGTTTTGGAGCTCCCGGAAGCGTTTCAGAGAAGTCGCTGACACTGATTCAGATATCGCTAGAGAGGCGACTTCAAAGATAACGCGGCGTAAAGGCAGAGGTCGGCCATCCACTAAGGGCGAGAATGTGGATCCGGTTCCTGCTAATAAATCTGCCAAGTTGAAAGAAACTAGAGCTGAGAAAAAGGCTCGCGAGGAAGAAGAGCTTTTGGCCTTGGAAATGAAAGCTCGAGAAACACAATGTACTCTATCTTCTGTCTTGGTGTCGGAACAGGGCGAGGATATGTCATTGGATTTAGTAAAGAGGATTGAGGCTAGCCTGGGAGTTGTTGAAAAGGTTGCCACAAAATCGTCCAATATCAAAGGACAATGGGTCCATATGGCTAAAAATGCCATTGCGGACATGCGGAAGGATATTGGGGTGCTTGCTAAACGTTCAGTTTCTGAGGAAACTCGATCTCTGCGTGAAGACAACGAGCGCCTCAAAAAGCAAATTGAGATACTCCAGCAGGATATGACGGATCTTCGGAAACATGTTGGAGTTAATTCAAAGGAGCCACCGCTCACTCCTTCTCTCCTCGAGGAGTTTGAGGCAAATCTGATGCGCCGTATCGGGGATAGATTAAATGCACGGTTTGAGAGTCTAGAGCCTAGGCTTAATCCTGCACCTGTATTAAGGCCTTCTCTAGCCGCGGACCGACGCAAGGTCGTTGGGCCCCCTAGATTTGAGTCAGGTCCATCCCAGGATAATAGACAGGTGAATAGTAGAAGCTTGGTGCAAGCAGCATCTACTGCTTTGCCCCAAGGACCATCCTCTATTTCAAAAAAGAAGAAAAATAAAAGAATTGCAGGAGAGGAAATATTGGCCATTGAAAAGGTATCTGCTATTACTCAGCCCTCGCCTCTGCAATCGGCTTCCAACCTTTCTAAGGAACATTGGTTGATTGTTGGGAAAAGAAAGAAAAGAAAAAGGAAGAATAGGGAAAGGTCAGGTGCTGTGTTAGCTCAACCAACTGTAACAGGTTTTCAGGCACCAGTTAAAAAGCCAAGACTGCGTACTCCTCGAACAGCTGCTGTTGTTGTAACTGTTCCGGCGGAAGTTCAGAAAAAAGGCGTAACATATGCGGAGGCTATTAAAGAAGCGAAAGGCCAGATTAGGCTAGAAGAGTTGGGAATTGAAGCAGTTAGGTTTAGACGTGCCGCAACTGGTGCTGCCATTATACAAGTCACTGGTGAAGGTGGAGGAGATAAAGCAGATGTTCTGGCTAAAAAATTAAGGGAGTTGTATGGTACGAAGGGCATCCTTGTATCAAGGCCTGTTAAATCTGTTGAGGTAAGAGTATCAGGCTTAGACGATTCTGTTACTGCTGACGAAGTGAAATTCGCTGTGTGTAAAAAAGGGGAGTGCTCATCCGACCATGTTAGAGTTGGTGAAGTTCGTCAGGATAAGTCAGGTCTCTTTGCGGTGTGGGTGAAATGCCCGGTGGAAGCTGCAAAGAAATTGTCTGAAGGTCGTCTGCTTGTAGGCTGGACTTCAGCTAGGGTGACGGTGCTGCAACAACGAGAACTTAGGTGCTTCCGCTGTTTGCAAGCTGGTCATGTTGCAGCTCGTTGTACGGCGGAAATAGACCGTAGTAAGTCTTGTTACCGGTGTGGCCAGCCAGGCCATCGTGCTTCTGTTTGTTCATCCAAACCGCAATGTCCTCTGTGTATGCGGCAGGTAAAACAGCTGATCATCGACTGGGGGGGAAAGCTTGTACGGCTCCCAGTCAAAAGATGCCGAGAAGATTCAACACGAAGGTTTCAGTAGAACCAACCTTGAGCGGTGACATAATGGAGACCCAAGAAATTGTAATAAGTTAGTATGGATCTACGCTTTATTCAATCTAACCTGAACCACTGTGCAAGTGCTCAAGACCTTTTAATTCAGAGTTTGACACAGTGGATCGTTAATATAGGGATTGTTTCAGAACCATACATGGTTCCAGATAAAAACAACTGGGTCGGTGACCGTGATGGTCTTGTTGCGGTTTTTATAAATGATGTCAACTTGCTGTCAGTTGCTTCTACAATGCAGGGTAGAGGTTGCGTTGCTTTAAAAATTGGCAGAATTGCAGTTATTGGTGTTTATTTTTCCCCAAATAAAACGCTTGCTGAATTTGAAACGTTTTTGTCCGAACTGGGCTGTCTTGTTTCATGGTGTCGACCCCTCGATCTTATAGTCGCTGGAGATTTCAATGCTAAATCTACAGTGTGGGGGTCTCCAGTATCTGACGAACGTGGTGACGCTTTGTTGGATTGGCTAGCAACTCAAAATTTAGTGTCACTGAATCGGGGTAATGTTCAGACTTGTGTACGTATGAATGGTGGCTCTATTGTGGACGTTACCTTTTCAAGTCCTGCTCTTGCAAGTCGTGTTTATGGATGGAGGGTGTTGTCAGAAGTTGAAACTTTATCGGACCACAAGTACATTCGTTTTGATATCCTCGATTCCACTGTAAGCTTACCGGGTCCTGCTCCATCTGAGATAGGTCCTAGATGGTCCCGAAAATATCTAGACAAAGATGCGCTTACCGAGGTATCCTTAGTAGAAGCTTGGAATCCCAAACCTTCAAATTTTACAATTGATTCTGAGGTAGAATGGTTTAGGGACTCACTGACTCGTATCAGTAACGTTGCTATGCCCCGGATCGGTCCCATCTCACCCAAGCAAAGCGTATATTGGTGGTCATCTGAATTAGCCCGACTACGAGTGGAGTGTGTTAAGGCGCGTCGCCGTTACACGCGTTTTAGAAGAAGGCATCTCAGTTATCGTGATCCGGACGAAGAGGCAAGTTTATATACTTCTTATCAAGAAGCAAAAAGGGCTCTTCGGTTGGAAATAGCTGAAGCAAAGGATAGGGCATGGAAGGAGCTCCTGAACTCTTTGGATCGTGATCCTTGGGGGCGACCGTACAATATTGTCATGAGTAAACTCCGTCCCTGGAGGCCGCCGCTAACATCCACAATGGAGCCGACGTTTCTGGGGATGGTTGTTACATCGTTGTTTCCTTGTGATTCTACTCCTTTTATTAATGTTGACTTCGATCATTCAGAGGATATTCCTGAGGTGTCAGAGGGTGAGTTAGGGGCTGGTGTTTTTAAAATTCAAAACAAAAAAACCGCTCCTGGTCCAGATGGATTGCATGGAACGGTTTGGGCGCAATCTCTTAATAATGGCTTATTTAACAGATTTCGAGATCTCCTTTCTGATCTTTTGAGGAAAGGCATATTCCCTAATAGCTGGAAAGTCGGACAATTGCTTCTTCTTAGGAAGTTCGGGAAACCGGTAGATTCACCTTCGGCCTATCGACCTATTGTCTTACTTCCTGAGGTGGGCAAACTGTTTGAGCGAATAATTGTCTCGCGCCTCGAGAAGCATCTTCAGATTATTGGTCCAAATCTGTCTGATACTCAATTCGGTTTTCGGCGTGGTCGCTCTACAATTGACGCTTTAGCTAAGTTAAGGGACTTGTGCGAAGAAACTGTCTCTGGGGGTGGGGTTGTGTTGGCGGTTTCGCTAGATATTGCGAATGCGTTCAATACTATTCCCTGGAGAGCGATTATGGATGGTCTCCTTTATCATGGTGTGCCTGTGTACTTACGTCATGTAGTAGGAACGTATCTCTCTGATCGATCGATCATTTATCCAAGTCGGGAAGGTTGGAGATGCTATCAGGTTCGATGTGGAGTTCCACAGGGGTCTGTTCTTGGGCCCCTTTTGTGGAACATTGGATTTGATGCAGTCCTTCGAGGTAGACTGATGCCAGGAGTAGGTTTAATATGTTATGCTGATGATACACTTGTGACGGCCAAGGGATGTAATTATCAGGAGGCGAGTTTGTTAGTTACTGCTGGAGTGGAAGAAGTAGTGACTCGTATAAGACAACTTGGTCTTCGAGTCGCTCTACAAAAATCAGATGTCATATGTTTCGCTAGGAGGTCACCACCTAGAGGCGCTGAGATAATAGTGGATGGTGTTCATATGGCATTAAAGTCGACGTTGAAATACCTCGGGTTGGTTCTTGACGCCCGATGGACTTTCAAGGCTCATTTTGCTGCCCTGGAACCCAAGCTTGATTCAACTGCAATGGCATTGGGTCGTATAATGCCAAATATCGGTGGGCCAGGCGGGGGCTGTAGGCTCCTTTATGCTGGTGTGGTGCGTGCAAAGGCGCTTTATGGGTGTCCGATATGGGCGGATAAGTTGTCTTTTTACAACAAGGCTTTACTGAGACGGTCACAGCGTAAAGTTGCCATAAGAATTGCTAGGGCATACCGTACCGTATCCTGTGACGCGGCATGTGTCATAGCCGCCACTCCGCCTTGGCATTTGGAAGCTTTGGCTTTGGGTGAAATTTTTTGGAGACGAGCTGAAGCCAGGAGTGGTGGTTTTGACCCACCTCTGGAGGTAGTCAAGGTCTGGAAGGAGGAGTATCGTCGCCTAATTTTGCTAGAATGGAGGGATGAGTTAAGTGAATGTCGGTTTGGTTTACAAACCGTTGATCTTATTCGGCCCTTCTTGAAACACTGGGTGGACCGACGGTGGGGATCGCTTTCCTATCGGCTCGTTCAGGTTCTCTCTGGGCATGGATGCTTTGGGAGTTACCTGCATCGAATCGTTGGGAGAGAGGCGACACCTGCTTGTCATCATTGTGACTGTAGAGAGGATACGGTGAGGCACACTGTTGAGGAGTGTCCGGCTTGGGACGGCTTTCGCTCGGTCCTTGCTGATAGCATTGTTGGCAATCTGTCGCTTCCACTAATTATCCAAAGAATGGTGGAAGCTGACAATGACGGCCCATGGAATGCCTTCAAGGCTTTCTGTGAGGCCGTCATGACTGAGAAAGAGAATGCGGAGCGTCAGCGCGAAAACAATTCTGATGCTCCGCCGGTAAGAAAACGACGACTGGGGCAGCGACGCCGTGCTTTCGCACGTCTGCCCTAAGTTAAGATGCTGATGATTTGTTCGTGGGAGGAGTCACGTTGATATTGTGGCATTCGCGTTTGGCGGGGGTAAGGATAGGGCACAGCTGTTACCTGCCTCCGCCCTTTGGCGAGCCGAAGGCATCCGTCAGGTTTTAGTGGGTAGGTGTGTATATATTATGTCTGAGTCCCACATAATCCCTGCTGGAGTAAAATTCAGCAGGGATATGCGTAAAAGCATTTCCTGACGTTAAAAAAAAAAAAAAAAAAAAAAAAAGTCTGTTCAACACCGCTATTTATATTTTTAATATTAGTAAGAGTTTAGTTTAACATTGAAATACATGTTTGGTGTATACTACTCACCTAGCTAGTAAGGTAGCATCCATAATTTGCGGCTGCCGTGCATCAACAATGACGACATGAGGAATCCGCGTTTCTAGATCTCTGCGAAATGCTTCGAGGGCTTCCCGTGCGCTTCTCACGGACCGGGCCTCTCCGCCAGCGCGCGCTACTGCGTTGCAGGCTGCTGCGCACACGCGGGAGGCGCGTTCCGGGAATACGCATAGTAACTGTAAATTAAGTATTTTTTTAACACATATGTATAGTCAATATAATGATGACTTACTTACACCCATCACCATTCAAAAATCTGTTTTAAGTGAAAAGTTTTACAATGACAAGGTTGTAGGTGGTAAGTGCTAGTCAACACTGTGAAAGAGAATTTTTGTTCATTTTTATAAGACATAGACATAGGCATAACATTTATTACTAACAAAAACACTCACACATAAACACACATAATAACATTAATCAACAAAAAAAATAATAATGAGAGATAACAATTTTTTTTTCCCTTTTCCCTTTCGGTTCGTTTTAAGTGTGTAACGCGTGTGTGCTGTGGCTATAATTGGCCCTGGCTCAGCATTATGCTGAGGATGAGACTGTTCCACAGCGCTGGTCATTCTGCCAGATACCACAGCAGCTAGATTGCGCCTCAGTCGCAAAAATAATTATAATATAATAATACTAATACTTAGTAGAAAAAAAAATTAAATTATTAAAAGGTAGCAATGTAAGCAATGAAGTCTTGTGTAAAAGTGTATAGTAAAGAAAATAAAATGCTATAACTGTTTAGTAATGTATATACGAGTAGTTGGCCCGTTACACAGTTGACAGATGGTCTAAAGCAGTAACCGAATGGACTGGTCCAAAGGGAAAAATTAACAAGGGCAGACCAATAGAGCGATGGGCCGACAGGATCGAAAGGGTAGCTGGAAAAAATTAGATGACGATGGCACAAAATAAAATAGGGTGGAAAAAGATGAAGGAGGCCTTCTCCCGGATAGGGGCATCTAAGAGTAGTAAATTTTTTATTTATATCCATTTTTGTTAAATGTATGGCAAGAAGATGTGGATGAATAAAGGCTTTATTATTATTATAGCGTATATATAAGTTAAAAAAGGGATATTTTATATTCGTCCACTTTTTATTCAATAAGTCTTTTTTGTATACACATAATTTTGACATAATTCCAACTTCTTCAACTTCAACTTGTGATTTTATTTCGCAGTATAACGCTGATAAAAAGAAAATATATTTATTTCCTTTTCGTCATCGATTTTTTTGCCGATATAATTGTAAATTTTGCGTCTTCTATTTATAAAAATAATTTAATTATAATGTCCTTACAAAACTATTAAACCGATAAGGCAGAATCAAATCATATAACTAAGTATCATTGACACCATTTTAACCAACTTTTTTCTCTGATACCTGACACTAACGCTATGAATAAACATGTTATGTAAAGGACTCTAAATACATGTAAGCGGAGATTATGTATTAATGTGGATTAAGCAAATTGCACGTCCACACTTGACGATGCCGTCATGTAATCTATGCAGATTACATGATACGCAGATAATTACTATTTCAATCAGAACTTACTTGACATTTAAGATATTTAGATGTTAAATCTATGGAGTAAATTCTTATTAAACATGAGAAAATTTGATTACGAATTTGAAAGATTTTATCCCTGGAATTCTGAAACTTTTATTTTCAGTAGACGACCCTCGTTTAGTCTTTAATAAATTCAAATAGCGAGGGATATATTGGGGATAAGATTAATACATTTATAGCTGTGACCTGCGTTGTCATCCGCTTTAATTTGGTCTGTTTTTTGCGACTTTAAATTATGCGACCGTCCGTAATACTTATCACAATTAAACAATCTATTCATTCATAGCACATTCATACACATTGCACTTACTCATTCACTCACATGCACACACTCACTCGCATGCACACACACTGACTCACGCATGTTACGCGTCGCGTAATGCGTTTTGTTAAAACAAAAATTGTGAGAAGTTGTAAACAATTTAAAAAAAAAACTCATAAATGCATCGAATAAAAATATATATTAAAAACATTAGTGTTTAACTGGTCAATACTAAGACTTTGTTCTTCATATATCTATTCTTAAGCGATGAACAAAATATAAATAGCATTATTGTTAATTTATATAAATAACTTACTTCTAGTGGTTCCGGCGGTGCGTAGAAGATTGCTGATGGTATTGGTGCGGGAGGCGGTGATCTGTTCTGCAAAGAGAATTGTTGTAAGAAACACATGTTATTTACGACATACTAGGCTTACACTGTTTTACTTAAGTAATGTTTTCTATACAACTCCAAAGAAAACTTAAATCGACTTGGACAGGTTAGGGTATCCCAGAGATGGGAGAAGGAAAAGAGACCGTCAAATTTTCTCGTCAAAAGAGATGAGAAGACGATTTGACAGAAAGACAGAGAAGATCAGCTCGTGAAAGAAACGAGCGGAAACAACAAGGGGAGGCCTTTTATTATTTTATAATTATTATTGTTTTTTCAAATTATTCCGTCAAAGAGAATAAGTACTTTATTTTTCTTAATTAACGGAAACCAACGTGCGACTCTCATCCCTGAGGTCGTAGGTTCGATCCCCGGCTGTGCACCAATAGACTTTCTGTTTATGTGCGCATTGAACAATTAGTCGAACGGTGAAGGAAAACATCGTGTGGCAACCGGCTTGTCTGATTGCGACGTCGACGGCGTGCGTCAAGCACAGGAGACTGATCACTTACTTGCCACAGATTGACAAATGATCAAGAAACAGAAATCTGAGGCCCAGACCTAAAAAGGTTGTAGCGCCACTGTTTTATTTAGTTTAGATGTTTTATGAATTAAAGATTTATTAGTTTTATCATATATTTAATGGCATAGTTGTTGTTCTAAATTCGACAACACGCATTACAAAAAATCTAATAAATTATCGAAACTTTTAATATAGTTTATGGAATAGCAAACCTAAATGATGCCAATAAATTACGTTTGTAATATGGAACAGTAATGGTACATTAATAGATTAACACAACGCTAAATATCAATAAAAATAATCAGATCATTAATCATATTCTATCGCTTGATCAATTAAAAAAAACGAATTTATACGTGTTTTGCAAACAAGATTACAACAACTGAAAATCATTTTGTCATTTTTTCAGTAGCCATATCGGTAGAAGCCCATTTTAATATTTTACACGTTGTAATGTATACTTATAATAAATAAACACATATTTATTTATAATACCAGACCGTTTATTAAAAACTAAACATAACAATCAAATATACAGTAATTACAAATTTCTTAACCTTAAATAATTTAAAAATACAAGAAAATTAAAACTGATCCCTGTGGCGGTGTACCTCTAACGCTGGCAACATTTCCTCGCTGTATTGCGATATTCTTTGAGCGAGGAAAGCACCAGCTCTGGGGTCACCGGTATTATCTACCAGCCGCCATTTTAAATCATTAATTAGCGCCTGTGCACCTGAAGCTCAAAAGGGAACATAATCAAAGTTTGAGGAAAGACTAATTTTTGTTTTTTTTTTCAAATTTAAGAATTAATCAAATTAATACAAATCGTTTTGACAAAGCTTTAAATCTCACAAAATAAATATCTTTAGGCATGGTGCTAAAACCCCTGTAAATTGTTGTATCTCTTCCCTGAACTGAACTTCATAATATTCTAGAAATGTCCTAACGAAACGAACAAATGTGTGAACGAATCACAAAAACACAAATATTGTTAAGTCAACGGGAATGGACAACTGCCGAAGTAGACACGGGGAGAAATATGCCAAAAATTAATCTAGAATCGTATAGGAAAAATACCTTTTGAATGGCAATGTTTATAATAATTTACCAAAAATATTCAAAGGTGTTCCGTTCCTACTAGAGTTTTAAAAATCAACTTAAATCGACACATTCAATCGATTTAAGTATTATTCTATTAATGATTCTTTGAGTGAAATATTATAATTAATATTAATTTGATAACGTAATAAAATATTTTAATAATATGACGATGTAGTGATAAAATAATATAAGAATTGACTATAATGCTATGACTCATAATGTAATTGTAACTTCTATTCTTGTATATGCTTTTAAGACAAATTTGCACGCCATTATGTGTGGCAGAATATGCGAAGTTTGGATTGTACCACCATAATAAATGAATAAATTTGTTTTTATATAAATTTGTTATAGATATGTTAAAATATATCAAATGACGTATTCAACGTATCAAAAAACAATCAACGTCACAATCAGCTGATCGATCTTTAAAATCGTATCGTTATCGGTTAATCAAAAACTGATCACATTTTTATATCCTTAATAGTCATACTATTGATAAAATGAGATAGTGCAAAACGTCAGAGTTGTTGTGGATATTATACTTCTCAACTCGTTTTTTAGTATACGCTTTATTGTTTACATTAACACAATTTCGTTTAAATTCATAGGGCTACGTTACTATTAGAGTTATATTTTAAGTAGCCCAATTCTGTGTATGTGCAAGAATTACCAAACTTAAATGAATCTAAACCAGTGTTTTCCAACTTGGGGCCGACACCCCACAATTTGATTGTTAAGTATATATTCGATTTTTTTAATTATTTGGAATTTGAATTTCGGTTTTTCATTATGTTTTCAAAATTTACTTACGGTGTTTCGGTCATTTTCCTAGTTATTTCTTGCACAAACTTATAATTTAAGTTATGGTAGGGGAGCCCAAGAGGGGATTTCGGGATTTACTAAAGCGCGGCAGATTAATATATAGGGGGATACCTTGTACCCGGTTAAGTACCTCCACAAAATATGAGGCCCATATATAAAGCCGCACGTGAAGGAGACAGGATCAGTTTAGTAAAAAAAAATTGACCATCAGAAATTCCCGAGCGCATCAGATTAAGGTAGGGTGAGTTAATTACATCCTAAAAAGTGTATATTCCACTAATCTGACAATTTGAGAGTGACGGAAAAAAAGGGGAGGGCAACAAAGTTGTAAAAAAAAAACGTCATCTCGACATTCTCGAGCGTAGCTAATTTTTTTTTTATTTTGAAGGAAATAATTCAAGAATAATGAAAAATATATAATCTGACGATTTCCGCAAGCCGAAATAACAAAAATTCGTCGATAAAGTTAAATGCGTGCAGCTGCGTGATGCCTACATTTCCTTAAACCGATCGGAATCTACTAAACGGCGTTCTAAATATTTCCCTCAAAATTACATTTCCTGTGAATTTGAACCGATTCGGACCGATAGATTTTGAGAAATTTTGAAAAATCTTAAAAAAATAAGAAATATTTTTTTTTAAAGTGGTTTCTTTATCGATCAACTTCAAAAACTAATCCGCCTTTGAGCTTGAAAAACCACGTCGATCGCCACCAAGCTGGTCAAAAGCGGTTGATTCGTTCGAGAGATATCGTACACGAAAGAAACCCGAAAAAGTGTATTTTCGGGATTACTCCGAAATTTGTGGTTCGATCAATTAAAATTATGAGGATGATAAAACTGCGTCGAATGCCGCCAACCGCGTGAAAATTGCTTGATCCATTCAAAAGTTATTGCGGTTTGAAAATTCCAAAAATAGTGTTCTATGAAACTTCTATCAGACTTTCGAGCTGGGAGAGCTCAAATGCATAGAAATGTTATTTCTTTGAACTCAGCGAGCTCAAAATATCAATTTTAAGCGCCCAGGAATGGAATTAGCGGGAAGTTGCAGGGATGGCCCTTTAGGTGAACCGTTTTTCTATTTTTTTTTTGGCAGATCAGGCGAATCCCTCTAGATAATCGTCAGATTATGAGACAGTACGTTTAGAACATAAAGATGAACCACATATATCTTAATCTGACGCGCTTGAGTATTTCAAAATTGCGATTTTTTTTTGCAAATTAAGAAAATGGCTGTGGGTTTGCGTCCCATCGAAATCGTCAGATTAGTGAATGAGAGCTTTTTTTTGGTGCACTTAACACTCCCTTAGAAAATCTGACGCGCTCGAGAATTTTTTTTTTTTTTTAATTTTCAACCCTTAAATACAACCACCCGCATCATGCAAACGATCAGATTAACATACGTACATTATTAAAAATACGTAGGGCATAGATGCTATCAATATCTGACGCGCTCGAGGATGTCCATGCAACAGTTTTTTTTTACATATTTAACTATCTATAGCCGCTTCCCCCACCGATGAAAAGGAATTTATCATATAACATTTTTTTCTTCTTTTTATCTAAGCTTTGCATCCCAATAGGTCTCTACGACGCTCGAGTAAATCCCCATTTAGCATCGTGGGCTCCCCTACCATTACTTATCAATTCATTTTTTAATCTAAAAAAATTATGTATGTTACATAAGAATTTTAGAAAGCCTAAGATAGGGTATGGGACAAAAAAGGTTGGGAAACTGTTTACTATAAGCTCAGTAAGTCGTTTCAAATTAGCCATACAGGTGAATCTAGGTGAAAGAAATTGTTCAGTTATATATCAAGGTTATGCTGATTACAAATACTCAAGGATATATCGTTGTAAATTTTAGCAGATATAATGATTGTATAACATATAGATTCCTTTTAGAAAATTGTGATAAAAACATTGGATCAGAGTGGGCAAGTAGGTGGCGTCGAGTTTTTGGGTCTAAGGCAAGCCTTACGATGTTTTCCTTCACCGTTCGAGCGAATCTTAAATGCGCATATAGAAAGAAATTCCATTGGTGCACAGCCGGGGCTCGAACCTACGTCTTCAGGTATAAGAGTCGTACGCTGAAGCCACTAGGCCAAAACTTTTAAGAGGAATATTAATATGAATTGTCCCACGCATCGTTTTCTGTCAATACACTGTGTACTCAGTCGACTTTCACGTAACTCAAATAGAAAGGCAATTAATGGAAAGTACGATCAATATATTAGTGATATCGTTCAACGTATTCTTGTGTACCAAAGCGATTGCTTGAATGATTTGGTGTGTTTTTTTGAAGTGAAACTTCTTTAGGCGCGGCGCATGAGGGTAAAATTTTTAAGAAACGTCACGAAAATGTGCAGTGTTTTGTCGGAGAAAAGGGAGAGAGCGATTGAGACCGATTGAGAGAGAGTGAGAAGGGTGAATTACCTTATAGAAATTCTATTTTTAAAATTAAAATTTAGTAAAGAGAATTTATGAAATATTAGTATTTTATATTTTATGCAAAATAATTTATTGAAATCTCAAATGACGAATTGCAAATTAAAATGCCATGTTTTTTATTATCGAAGAAATAGATTTAAAAAAAAATATTAATTCAAGACCCTTTTAATTTTATTGAATTTAATTATCATTAAAATATAATGATAATTAAATTTTTTTTTCTTTCTCTCAATAGTGACATTTGTGTCTGTTATATTTTTTAAGCCATACTCACGTGGTCAAATTTTGCCGATTTTCTCGTAAGGTTTTCCTTTATAGTAGAAGCTTGTATCCTCATAGAATAATGTACAGTTATCCTTTCTATATCGCGGTACCCATATAACGCGTTTTCGGTCCCCTTTATAACGCGGTCCCCTATATATCTCAAGTTACATTTCTGTAGTGTGAAATTTATAACGATTTGTCAAGTCAATAATTAGTTTTTCGTACCTTTGCACCTGTTTCAATTGTGTTGTTATAAAAAACATGATTAAATTCGTGTTTCTTTCGTTCGTTTTTTTGAATTGTTCAAAAAACGGTTATACGAGAGTAATCCTACAACGCGTTATAGAGGGAATTAATGTATTTGAGGTTGACTGACATTACTAACATTAAAATAAGATGATTAAAAAGATTGCAACCGGTTATGCTTTATCTTAAAATCACTATTAATCCTTTCACTACCAGATTATCGTACTTGAATTTTATGCAAATAGTTATCAATTAAATTATCGATCAAATGATATGTAATTAGAAAGTAAACCAGTTGGAAACTATCAGCGTTTATTATTTATACAATGCTTTACGTAAAATTTTATTATTATTTTTAGTTGACCTACTAGAGGTTTAGGTATTTGTGACATGTTATGTGATGCCTGTTTTTATATGACTGATTGTGCGGATTTACCACTTTCTTGCAAATAAATGATTTATTATTATAATGTAAGTGCCTGCTCCAATTTCAATCTGCTGATAGTCTAAATGAAAAAACAAATGTTTCAATATTGTATTTATATATATTGACTATAATCATTTGGTTATAGGATATATCGATACGCTTATAAAACTAAGAAAGCCCGAGTGAGCAAAATGTACAGCCTTAGCTCGTACAAAGGAACTATGTACAATTCAACCTTTTAATTATGTGAGATAAATTAACACGCCATTATGTGTGGCAGAATATGCGATGTTTAGATTGTACTAACATCATATTACCATATTCTGGCAAATAAATAAATTATTATTATTATTCCATGTCATGTGGAGGCATAGTAATAGTAGCAGCTTCTTGCAAGTATCTTGTAAAATAAAAATGTCCCGGAGTTTCTTGCCAGTTCATTCGTTCGATTTGAGAACTGATATAGAATTCAAAAGGTAAATGTAAATGGAGCTATATCACAGGGATCCTCTGTTACTATGGGAGTACCGCAGGGCTCCATACTTGGTCCCTTCTTATTCCTTGTCTATATAAATGACCTGCCATTTCTTGTAAAGGAGCTTCACGAGATAGTACTGTTTGCTGATGACACTTCGCTTTTATTTAAAGTGAAACGACAAAATCCATCACTTGATAACGTAAACAGTGCCATCTCCAGTGTAGTTCACTGGTTTAATACAAATAATCTTAAGTTAAACGAAAAGAAGACAAAATGTGTTAAATTTGTAACTACAAATGTAAAAAGTAGTCATTCTCAAATAATAATTAAAGACGAGGAAATAGACTTTGTTGATAATGCGGTGTTCTTGGGAATTACTTTAGATAGTAACTCCAGTGGGGCCGACACATAGAAGGTCTTTCGAATAGGCTAAGTTCCGCAGCGTTCGCAGTTAAAAAGATACGCGATCTTACGGATGAGAACACAGCAAAGCTTGTTTATTTCAGCTATTTTCATAGTATAATGTCATATGGTGTTATTTTGTGGGGTAATGCAGCTGACATTAAATCGATATTTGTAGTGCAAAAGCGGGCTATAAGAGCGATCTGTGGGTTGTCCCCACGGGAGTCGGTCCGAAGCAAATTTAAGGAATTACATATTTTGACTCTGGCAAGTCAATACATTTATGAGAATATTTTGTATGTGCGGAAAAATATAGATATCTTTAAAAAGAATAGTAGCTTCCATAATTATAGTACTCGTAATAAAGACAAAATTTGCGCACCAACCAGAAGGCTGCATAAAACGAGTAATTCTTTCCAAGGCAATTGTATACGTTTTTTCAACAAAATCCCTAGTGAGATACAAGCGTTGTCAATAAATAAATTTAAATCGTACATTAAAGTAAAACTGCTTACTAAGGCTTATTATAATATAAATGAATATTTAAACGATCCTAGTGCTTGGATATGAGTTGCTCCAGTATATATTATAGGTAACACGACTGAATCTCTCGGCTGCATTTCCAGACTCTGGGGCGATCGTCAACATCCACGACTGTTTTAATGTAAAGTGGGAACAAACCGTGATCCATGTGGTATCCAATTATTTCAGTATTATTATTATTTTCTTATGTAGCCAAGTCCACATTTCAAGGATCGTCATGCTCGCTTAAATGTCATTGCTTGTGGCGGCGTCCATGCGTCGGGTTGTCTCTCTCCCTAAAATATGGCGAGGGGGCCGATGGCTGGCCATGCGTCATACTCGTGAACGGGTGCTGCTTGTGGTGACTGGTCGTACTTGAATTCGTGTATGCGGTGATGTTAATTATTTCGACTATGTGTTTGCGTGTTGTTCCCACGAGAATGTAAGTGCGTGCTCCTATTTCACCATGCCTCCTGCTGATAGGGGACAAGTCTTTGTTTTTATTTATGTTCTTATTATTAATTACTTAAAATGTCATGTGGAACATGGTGTAATGGTTGCAGCTCCTTACAACCGTTGTGTAAAAAAAAAAAAAAAAAACATGGCGATTAAAAAGAGTGGCGGAGAGTTTATTGCCAGTTCTTCTCTTCCGTTCTACGCCCTTGATTTGAGAACTGGCAGTAAATGTAAAATTAGAAGCATTAATATTTATATCTTTGATGACGAATCACAAGTGTACATTGTGTTACCTACGTGAATAAATGATTTTTGAATTTGAATTTGAATTTGATAGTAAATGTAAATTCAGAATCACTTGATTATATTTCTATCATACGTGAATAGTTGTTGACTTAGCTTTTGACATATAATATAACAAATTCCATTCCTAACAGGGGCTAATCACCTACTTGCTTTAGAATGTCAATAAAAACGACGGAGAAATTGAACTACTTTCAGCTCCTAAAAGGAGGCAACAAAAAACAATTTTCGCAATTTCTTTATGTTTATATGTTAAAAAATTATAGCAGACAGTGATTAACATCCATACCTGTTTTAAAATACAGCAATTTCATTCGTAAACTTCTATTATTTTTCAATTAACCGTATATAAAATAGCTTCATTCGCAACCGTCTTGCAAATGGAGTCATTGACCTAGGTTGCATAATAATTGGGTGACGTGATTTGGGTTGCCATACGCTACGCAATTCTAGTGTTTATACATTCTGTGGATGTCATAGCAACACTGCCAGACATAATATGTTGAAAAATTCAACCTCTCCATGTTAAGTTTTATATTAAGCCTTTAAAGTGCGATGCTTTCTATCACTTAGTCCGAAGGTTTCAACGCTATCCCCACAGGATTCTTGGGATAAAGGAGCTTAACGATACCTTACACAACTTTGATACTTCAATCGGCCAATCCCAATCTGTATCGACTGAGTTTGTGAGGTTTTTTCTATTTATTGCATTGCTTATAAAATATCGAAATATCGAGTCCTTTGCAGTAGTCCTGTGCTTTATGCTCTTGATAATAAGTGCCCGTTTATATCTAATAATTATGTTTGAAATTTAAGTATTACTGCTAAACAGTGGTAAGTGTAAAAAAAAAACACCAAGTGTTGGACACTTTCTTATTTAATATCTTTGTTAGTAAATAAGGATAGACTTAAATTACCAACTCATCTTAAGTGAGGCTAGACAATGTATTAAAAAAAGTATGTATCTATTAATCATTTTCTCATTTCATTAGGAGATATTTTATTTAATACAAAGCTCAGCTAACAGACTCGCTAATCATCTTACATATTTAATTTAAGATTTTTGCAGTATCATAGTGCCGAGATTACAGGCGCGCGACATATAATAAAATGTTAAACAATACTAAATGTGGTCATTCAATATAACACGGTTGCATAATTGCAGAAGAGAAGGTGTCTCTCAAATTGACAAGTTAAACATTATTTCATCTTATGAGATAAATATAACTAATGTTTCCAGCTCAAGTAATTTCAAGAAATAATTGTTCTTCTTGACAAAGCTGTACATATATTTCCTATTAATAAGTTAACAGGAGTGTTCAGAGGAGTTGTTCGGACCTACAGCTGAGTTTCATTATCGGACGTCAAGGCAGAATATAAAATACCATTCGTATCACCTAGACGTCCGTTGTTCCACAACTGAGCAGGCAGTTTTTGCCGCGGACCACCACTACGTGGAACCAGCTGCCCACTGAAGTATCTCCGAACCAATTCGACTTAGGGTCCTTCAAGAAAAGAGCATACCAATTCTAAAAGACCGGCAGCGCACTTGCGAGTCTTCTGGTAATGTGGTATCACTTAACATCAGATGAGCCTCCTGCCCGTTTGCCTCCTTTTACATAAAAAATAACTCACAAAGTACCTACCTGTTATCAACAATTTTTTAAGTTTCCCTTTCCATTCTATGTGACCGAGATTACACCTAACCTTATAGTAAACGTTTAAAAAAATTAATATACTCAAACTTTATAAATTTGTAAAGTATCAATGCCTGTAATTCAAGACTAAATAGATAGATAGATTCCTAAAAAGATCCAGAGCTTAATTCGTCGGCCGGCCTTGAACCTTACACTACGAAGCCTGATTGAGTATTCATCGCTGTTCACACTTCGAAAACAATAAACATAATATATCTATGACATAACGTGCTAACTCCATTCAAGAGTAAAGGCCTTTGTAAATGTTGTTGTGAATAATGTATTTAAGAAATTGATTTAAAAAACAAATAAAATACTTCTTATTTAATACATTTATTGTATTTCTTTAATTATAAAATTGTATGTTATGTAGATATGTCAAGTATAGTTTGTCAAATGTAAGAGACTAGCTGCCCAGGTGTGGAGGCTTTTATATAAAAAAAATCTTTCTCGACTTTTCATTTACATTTCGATTACAGACATGATAAAACAAATATCCGTGAAGAAAATTCTGTCTACGAATTTGAGGTAACTTAATACCGGGATGTTTGAGTCATAATAAGCCTCCTCTACTCACAGGCGCAGGCAGAAAGCTGGGTAAGTTATACCCACTAAAAAACTTCTTTTACTACCTAGCATTCTGCCTAGGCACAAACAGGTTAAAAGGACATGTCTTATAGGCGAAGAATATACGAACCATCTTCAACATTAACTTGACTAAAGTCTGCTAAACAAGACTTGCGTGGCATTTGTTATCTCTGGTCATAGTCCAGGTGTTAGAATAGTTCCAGTACATAAAAATTTGTGTAGAAATTTTATTATTTCTAGGTTAGACATAGCGTCTGTTCTTTGTTTGAATCCAATCACATTTTATAGTAATAATTCTCGATTCTAAATATAAAGTCAAAAATTATTTAATATGAATTTTGTTTTACCCCATTTCACTCCAACTTTAGTGGAATACTGTGGAATTTGAAAGATTTCGCGTCTCGCAATGCACGAGGACACAGACGGTTCGGACTGATTGTATCTGTAAAAGATTGGCAATAGCATTTCACCTAATTTAAAACCATTCCTCCGAAAACCGAAATTTTATCGTTTTACATTTGCATATTTTCCTCACTGAAAGTATTTATTCATTTATTTATAGACAAAAAAAATATTGGTTGTTTGTAAAGTAGGTTTACGATCGAGATGTTTACGTGATAACGTCTTATTGGTGATATAAGTTTTTGGGAAGTAAGGAATTAATGAAGATAACAATTTTTTCAAATTTTAAATTACATCTATCGTTTTATTCACACTTTTGATGATAAATTTCGGGTGTAAAATGACAAGTTTACTTATTCGACTATGATATACATTTTTCTTCATACATTCACGGAATGACTGGCAGCGCTCGAGATGAGACGGGAGATCGGTCCGTCTCTCTCTCGTTATACCTGCGATCGCGCTCGTGAGGTTTTGGTGTGACATAAGTTTCTGAACATGTCACCCGACTAAAACGATTTTAAAGACGTTATCACGTCAAAAGAATTTGTATCTATTGTTGTTTTTGCACGACATTTCAATTAAAATATTGGAAGTCAACAAAGAAATAACATTAATTACCAAATAGAAATTACACCAGCCAATTACATTATATATAGTGTAACTTATATACTCTATGCATTTTATTTTCTTCTCGACATTTATTACCTGTGTCGTAACAGAAATCTTCATATCTATGCATCTATTCGAACCACAGATTACGAATACCTATGAGCATAAGGAAGGAATTGCAAAACAAAGACATTTAAATCTAAATGTGGGGCAGTATCGCCTATTAAGTAAGGTATAGGATTGTGAAAGGCATTCAGTATTCATTGCTAGAGATTTGTACGTGAGCTCCTCGCCACATGGGAGTTTGAAGCAATTCTGCAGATATTTGCTACTTGAACACCGATATTATGGAGATGTGTTGCCAGAATTTTGTGGTATAGATAATTAAAGGTAAAGAAATTACGTGACTTCTCAAACTGAAGGAAGTGATTGCTTTATATTAGTAAAAATAGTCTAATTGTGACACAACCAAAACAAAACTTAACACGTTCACTGCGCCATCATTTTTAAAGAACTTTCAGCTGGTGCGTTGGAGACCTAAAAGATCTCGTAACAAGACTATCCTCTGGTGCGTTTGAGACCTAATCAGTCTCCTAAAAATATACTTTTGAAAATAATTTATATCTTCCAAAAAAACAATAATATATATTTAAATTTTTGTTGGGTGAAAGATAGCTAATTGCTTTATATTTTGCTAGGTTCGCACGCAGTTACGACATTTGAATAAACTACAAATACCAAAAAAAAATTAGATATCGATTGTATCTCGTACCGCACCCGAAGATAGTTCAATATGTGTAGTAAGTAGTGATGGGAATAAAATAATATCTCAGTTATCGATTCAAAAAGTTTTATTAATTATGCAAAGTGTTTTTCATTAAAACATGGTAAGCACATTGATTGCTTGCACATTACGCGCAAATGGTAACAATTCGTTTAGTTTTTTTAGAAGCGTCAGTGCTGTTTAACTGCGTGTGCTCCAACGAAAAAGGTTTATCGTTAAATATTTCATAATCAGAATCACTGTCATTATTAGTCAATGGGGGGCAAATTTGAACATTTTCCAAAACAAATATTTTACTGGACGATGCAGCAGTATAATCCGGCGTTGATTTTTTGTTAGAAACCTCACCAATAAAATAGATTTTTTACACTTTTTTATCATACAAAAATAATCAACACGCTGGTATATACGCGAGTGTTATTTCCAAAACGTGCCCCCGACTTCCCGAATGTCGTCTTGCTCTTGCGTCTACGAGGCGTACGATTTCACGAGTACCGACATATCTCCTAACGCAAGGAATTAAAACAATTACAGTACTGTGCGTTAGGGACCTAATCCATCTCTTATTTATTTTTTAAAATCCTTGAATTCAGCTTTAAGTAGGAAGCAAATACGTATATTTGTCCTGCTCATCCTTAAAGAACTTTACAAGTAACATCCTCCCGCAAGGAGTGAAAAAACACGATTATGTTCAACGCACAATACAAAAGTCCTGCAAGAGATCTGATAGATCTCGTAATGCAACGAACGTGTTAAACACAAAATCGAAAACAATAATTTTGGGTTATTTTCATAAATATGTGACAAGAAACCGACCTTTTTAGTGTAGTTAAAATAAATAATAAAACTTTTAATTAAAATTTTACATAATACATGAATAAAAAGTATTATTACGAACAAAGTCACGACAATTAATATACCTTAATTATGCGAATCGATCTAGATCACGTAGAATAATGAATTCAAGGAACTTTAAGAGGAATTCAAGTAAAACGGAGACTTATTACAAAAGGAATTAATTATATTTTAATTAATTATGCTAAAGCTTCCAATGAAGCTATTAAAACAAGTAATTAGCGTACACGCTGCAACTTGAAACCAGGTACATGGAGTACTCTTAATAATCACGAAGTTTTTATATACCTATTAAAAATATATCCAAATTTACAAAAAACTTAGGTTTATTGCTCTGAAGTTAAAAACACATAGTGATAGCATTTTACTATTTATGCATATAAAAATTAATCTCTTTATGCCTTGGGAAGCCATATAAACCACCGCAGGCTCCTAGAATGGTGACCTCAGTAGAACAAAAGACCGCACGGCCGCCCACCGACTACGTGGACGGAAGACATCGTCAAGGAATTTGGCGCCCAGTGGATGCAGAGCTCCCAGTGCAGGGCGTACTAGAGGAAAATGGAGGAGGCCTACGTCCATAAATGTACCAAAAAGGGGCTGATGAAGAAGCCATATAAAGAAATTCTCAACTAATTGTATATAAGTTTTTTAGGCCGATACTTGTGTATAACTTTCATACATAATGATTACTTAAAGTTACGTATTACGCAAAATAATAAACACTGAAATTGGGAGCCACCTTCTTAAGTTTCGCACTAATTAATAAACACCGTTATTAAATTATATTGATTAAAATCTACATCAGTACGTTAATAGACAACTCTGTGTATGAACTTCGGACAAGGTCCTTTGGGTCCTCTAATATTTCATTGTAAGATGACGTAAGAAGATAAGATGACGGAAATAATAGAATGTGAAGCGCACACGTTCCTGTTTACTTTTCAAGTCACGCTCTCCCCTGAAACGTTTAAATAAATTCCCCAAAACTCTGCAAACAATTTTATTTGGGCAAACATTATTTTTATAGCTATAATTCACGACAATGTTTTTTTAATAAAGCCTTTTAATGTGTTATAACAATAAAAGTAATAAATAATGGGTAATATTTGGCAGGCTGATTGTAGAAATAAATTAATTGAACGAAAATATATCTGTTTTCGTTGAAATAAAAGTTAATCTAGAACAGAGATTTTAATTGATTATTCATAAAAGCCTATGGAACACCAATTGTCGAACGTTATATTCCTGACTTTATAAGCTTATCATGAAGTCTCATTAAGTATAAATTATATTTGAGTTTAGATATTCTCGTAGCAAACGAGTGGGTAGGTCTCAAGAGACTGCGCCTACACTGTGTAGTACCATTTTATGTGGGAGAAGGATTTATTCTTAATACAGAAATACCGGTTCCAAGAACTAATATAATTTTAAAAATTCAGAAATTCTTAAATACTTTAAGAATTGTTAGTGATTTTTATTTCTATAGAGATGATAAGTAAGTACCCTTACAGCAGGGAAAAATTTGACTTATACTCAGTATGGGCAAACATTTTAGATTGGCTAAACACTGTTACATATTATGTAAACATGTAAACAAACAATAATATTGCAAATATGATTCATAATAGTACTTAGGTAAGCAAACCATATGTGCTTATTCTGTTTATATGTACAAGCGATTAGGATATTTAAACAAAGTATGAAAGTTCCTTCTGCAGCGCAACCTGCCGGGCTGATTTGTGAATCTAAACCATCCAGAGCTCCACCCAAACGCATACAAAAAATATAATTCAAATCGGTCCAGCCGTTTAAGAGGAGTTCAGTGACATACACACGTAGGTACAGTAGAATTATATACATGCTATCCCATCTTTTAAGTTAGATCAAACTGCACACGGTGTGCAAATTTGATTGAAATAAGTTAAGTAGTTTAGGAGAACATAGCGGACGAACAACGTGACGCGTAATTTATATATGTTAAGATTAAAACTTTTTCTCTGATAAATATTTTTCAACAACAATAAAACCTATACGTATTTAAATTTATTCGTTAATATCTGTACAAACAGTCCTTGTTATGTTTTTATATAAAAAGTAATTGTAAATTACTCAAATTAAAGGATCGGGCTTAGTTCATGACAGGACTTTCACATTTAAACAATTAAGAATTATATTTGTAGACGCTTGTCAGTTTCGAAGATTCGAGAACGCTTTTAATCCGAAATTAAATACTTTAGTAGGCAACAATAATTTAATTTAGCAAATTACTTTGGAACTGTCATAAATCGTGAAATTCGTAAGAACATCAAATAAGATGAGTATTTACTAAAGATATTTAAAATGTAATTTACAGAAATATTACGTATATTTTTAAATATATGGATTTCTATTTGGTTTGATCCATCGGGAGTAATTTTAATAACACGAATTTATTTTTTTATGAATCTAAATTGACAAGTTTTAATTTCTAATTATTTATTCAAGTTTACCACATCATACTATATCTACGGTATATGTTACAAAACCTTTTATCTAATATTTATGAAAATTTAGGTAATCATAAATGTTTCAAGATAAAATAAAAATACCAGAAATTGTTGTTCAGCAGAAAAAAAATAGTACCAGCAAAACAGCAGATTAGCTACGACATAGACAAACAAGGCTTTCGTTAAAATTGATCAGCCCACTATCGAATATATCCAGCTCCGGAAAAGTACTGTTACCCGTTAAATTAAAAAAAAAAAAATAATATTGGTGTAGTAATTTCCTTAGTCAACAAACACTATTTAAGATTACGAATCGCGTCAGGAAAATTAATATTTAAAGATTTATCTGGATCAAAATATCTCTCAAAAATGTATTAATAACAATAGTACAAGAAAACATGAAAGAGTCTTTCGTAGTTTTCTAATGAGATTTTTAACCCCGACAGAGTTAAAGCTTCAAAGGTATTGATGTTAGTATCAATAAAGAAATGCAGTCTTTGTAAGAGTATTTCTTAGAAGTATAATGGATCTTCAGAATGTAATTTAATAAAGTAAGCTGTATTCTGAGATATTATGAACGCTTTAATGTTGCCAGGTTAAATTCATTAGCTGATAAGATTACGTGGTAATATGAGTAAAAATGGGTAATGATTTTGTTATTAATTTTCTATTATATGACGTCAGGTGAACAGCCTCCTGTGTCTGACACACGCCGTGGATTTTTGGGTCTAAGGCAAGCCGGTTTCATCACGAGCCTTCGCCGTTCCAGCGAATCATAAATGCGCACATTGCGATCCATTGGTGCACAGCCGGGGATCGAACCTACGACCTCAGGGATAAGAGTCGCACGCTGAAGCCACTAGGCCAACACTGCTCTTGTATTTGATGATACCGTTAATTATATTCGAATTTTTCTATAGACGCTCTCGACACAAAAATACTAGGAACCTTTAGTAACTCTTCGACAGTTGCATAAGTTTTATTAAATGCCACATCTATAATCATTTCAACTTTCAAAAATTGCGTGATGATTTTAAATAATTATTATTAAGCCAAAAGTTTAATTCATAAATCGGAGCGTATTAAATGTACTGTATTATTGGTATTGTATATTTCACTAGCTTTCTAGGCTATTAAGAGAATCCTATTACGAAACAAAATCTATAAACACTTTGGAAACTATGGTTACAAAATATATGAATTCTGTAATTTGTAATAGTATTTATTGGTTAAGCGTGCGACCCTCAAACACTTGAGCGTTAGGACGTGCGTTCAAACCCCTAACCATTTCTTTTCTTTATAAAATGGATATATTATTAATATTGAAATCTCCAATATCTTACCCTTAAAAGAAAATGTATTTTTACATTTGGATTATTATGAATTTCTAAAAGTTCCCCTAGCAGTCTTAATAGTATGATGACGTGAACGGGTTGAGATTACTCTAGTAAGCGTCATTGACTAAGACTTACCACTTCTGGCTTATCAGACTCGTTATCAGCCGACTCCTCAAGTATATTAGTCAATAACATACTCGGTCTCATTGATACCCGTTTTCTAGCCATAGACCGTCTCCGCATTTCCGCACTCTCATCTTTCACTTCATCGTTTATTGCCGCGAATTGTTCATAAAAATTAATAACCCCACTCAACTCCCCATCATTACTGACGACCTCATGCTCTGCACTTATAGAAATCCTCTCCTCTAATCGCCTATACCCTTCCTCTGTGTTATTTGTGGAAATATTTGCGGAATGCCCATTATTGTACTCGTATTCTAAATCGAAGCCTCTATCGTCGAAAAGGCTTTTGAATTTCGCCCAACAACCCGTCTTTTTTACAACAATCTGTTCGATTACACCGTTTTCTTTGTGTTCCATTTTTATTATTTCAATGAGGACATTATAAACGAAATTATTCTTTTATAAGCCGTTTATACGCGGCTTTTATCTAATATCAAGACGTGTTGTAAAGTATTTATATTATAGGTTGAGGAATTTAGATCCTTTAATATTCACGACACATTATTGCACTATCACTATTTTGAATCCTCCGCGCGTGACCACTGTAGAGATTTCCATATGACTGAGGCTAATTGGCTAAGTAATTCTGATAATATTCGATAAGAGTACATTATTTTAATTTAATCAGCGATTATTACGGCACTGATTACTGATAAATATTTATTCAGTGCTATAGCTGTTCATATCTAAATACTGGTAACAATTCGATATAAATAATCATCGTGATTAAATTGTTCTAAGGTTGTGTACATCATAATTTTTCATGCATTGGAAATGGGAATATAATACTTCTGGCTTTTGTTATAAAGATCGATGCTGTGTAAGACTAAGTCTATTTGAGCCCTACTATTATGGGTGGTGCGAGAGAAAGCCGGTAGAAGGAAGAATTCGTTACGCACCGTACGGGAGTGGTGGACCGGCATCACGCCCGCCAAGGGTCTTTATAGACTAGCGTTTGATACCCGGTAATTCAAGTTGTTAACAGCCAATCTTTAGAAATAAAGTGGCACGTGAAGAAGATGACTATGTGTGATATCAAGATGAGACAAAAAAACGTTGTAATAAAAACTTATTATTAATAATAATGTTTGTTTATAAGCAAAAAGGGAATGACCTGATGGATATGTGCGACGGCGAAGGCCAAGGTTGTTTGCGATACTAAGGGCCAGAACCAGTCTGTTGCACAGATCCTTGTTAACAAAGACGTTGCGCTTACTGAATGCTGTCTCTTACTATCAACATCTTTATATGTTCGCAGAGGGAGTTCACAGTAGCGATATTATATTATTTAATATTATATATATTAGGGATCCCAATCACATTCCAAGCAGGCGCTAGATTGGAACCCGCAAGGAAAGCGGAAGCGTAGCCATCCCAGGCATCCCTGGCGCCGTACAGTTGCAGATGAGGCAAAGAGAGTCGGAAAGACTTGGAGCGAGGTGAAATACGAGACTCAAGACCGAACGCGATGGAGACTCACTGTGGACGCCCTCTGCCCCATCTAGGGGTTATAAGACATGAAGTCAAGTCTTATATATTATTTTTTCAACATTAACATATTGGCTTAGTAAAGATAAGGTATATATTTTTGTATACATAAATATTTTTTGAATTTAAGGAATCCAGTTATCTAACATTGTTTTAGCAGAAAATTTACTATCACTATTATATTGTGCACAACGGATTAGGAACCTCATGTTCAACCACGTTTAACCACCACCATTAAAACTTTATGATAACGATACCAATTTCAGTTGAATATCGTGTATACGGACGGATTCAGGTGAATCACTTAAATCAAACAATGATATGTTTGCACACATTGATAACTGCAAGTTTAATTAACAATCAAGAACAGTGACAGTCAGTCTACTAAATAGAATTCAATGTTTATAATTCAAACACTTGTTAAATAATGAAGGTTATCATATATTTCCTTTTTTTAACCCTTTGATATGTAAATAAACCATCCAATTAGTGATTAATTAATTAATGATATTAATGACTACTGAGATCAAATGTTTGCGTTGAGCGATGTACATTCATAGGATTATATAACAAATAAAAACAATTGTATATTGTGGAAGTTTGTTATGGAAGAGCTGGGAACCCTGACAGATGTATTATAAACTTACGTAAATCTAACAATTGTAACGCATAATTTTAATAATAAACATTTGTAATAAATAAAACTCCCAATTACCATTATATAAAATCAATATAATTTGTTTACCATTGTACAAATTACAGATTAACAATTATTTAGGATGCTCAGAAATTGCTTGAATTGAAATCGCTCTTGTGTCAATGCAATGGACTGCCCTTTTTAATTTAATGATTTAATATACTTTAAAGTTACTCATATAATATTGGACTTATGATTGTCAGCTTCAAGAGTGTCAAAATTCAAGAAAATAAAGTCATGTAGAACGTTGATCGTTTTTGATTAAATAGTGAAAGTTTCATCTAAATCAGTAAAGTAGTTTTTGAGATACTCCACTCTTTTCTGGACATGCATAATATATGTAGGTAGAAAAATTATATTGACAGGTATTTATAGTCAGTTTAATTTTCCTAATTTTTTAGATAAATTACTCTGTCTAAATGTATATTCCTTTCAAGCTGTGTTGAAAAGAGATTTAGTTAACATGAAAATTTAAGTCAAGAAATTCAGCTAGATTGATATTTTCCGTTACTTTTTTAATAACGATGGGCGCAATATATTTCCAATTGTTCTAGATAAAAGTTTATAAAAACTCATAGAGGAACTTTAGCTTAACACGTGGGTTAATTAATATATTTCAACTTACAGCGACATCGACTAGAGGCTCATCTTCAGGCGTAAGAGCGAGGGAGGAGCGGCGACCCGCGCGCGCGCCTGGAGACCCACTCGAACTACCTGCAAAGAAACATTAAGCTGTGTTAATATGGAATTAATCTTCTCTTATAATTACGGTTATGTGCGGGCCTGAGTCGATACTTTGATTCGCGAGGATCCGGAGCATTTCCTACAAAATACCTTTAAAAACTAAATCATTTATTTCTCATTAAGAGAATTACAAAATTCACATAAGGAAATACTAATACAATAATACATTACGCTTTTTAATTAATTGTATATTACAATAGTACAACAGCAGACAAAAAACAGAAGACTTATTAGATAAAAATACAGCTATTACAAATTTTTACACAAAAAAGAATACAAAACAACAACAATGTATAATAAAATATATAAAAGAAATCTTTAATATTACTGATAGCCTGTTATTATAAAAGAAATCGGTGCAGGAGTCTTCATAAAGGGACATACGTAATAAATGTCATTAAGGCAAAAAAAAATGTTTAGTACAAGACGTACAAAAAATTCAAATTATTAATTAAGAAAAACTAAGCGATAAGAACTAGTTTAATTAACAGCACTTACAATCTTTATAATGGAGATGACACACTTTCTTTCTTAATAATTAAATATTTATGGCCTTCATTCGTTATCTGAATATTTATTGATTAGTTTTTATAATGAATTATACCCTAACATTGTTAAAAGAATATCTACATCTAAGAAAGTATTTTGTTTATTTTAACCATGTTTCGTTTTATCATCTCTAAGTATTGTTATTTAACGCTAATGTAAATAATTCTAACTAAAGTCCCATAAGGTCTATTTATTAACATAATAATAACGAACAGAATTAAGGTTTTTAGTTAATTTAACATATACAGTAACATATTGATACATAAAAGAACTAATAATTCTAGTATTGACAATTTTATTTTGAAAGTTCTGCTACGCTTCACTATTTCAAAGAGTTCATAACCATTGATACAATTGTTAAATATATAATAAATTTGTTTGCAAATTATTGGTAAATTTATCGAATCACAGTTCCACCTTAAAACAGCTCCAAAGTTTTTCTACATTTTTTCATCACTCGGCAATCATGTACCATGCAATAATGTGGTGTCGCATACTCTTAAACCCCATAGAAATTAATTAAAACATGATTTGTGCAATAAATAAAATAAGGTACACATTTTTGGATTTAACCTAACCTAAATCACAAACGCCA